>NC_053024.1:127854517-128072035 GCF_003073215.2 Triticum urartu | reverse complement strand
GAATTCTTTTATGTATGATTGGTTATCTTTGCAAGTCTCTTCGAATTATCAGTTTGGTTTGGCCTACTAGATTGATCTTTCTTGCAATGGGAGAAGTGCTTAGCTTTGGGTTCAATCTTGCGGTGTCCTTTCCCAGTGACAGTAGGGGCAGCAAGGCACGTATTGTATTGTTGCCATCGAGGATAACAAGATGGTTTTTTTATCATATTGCATGAATTTATCCCTCTACACCATTTCATCTTGCTTAAGGCGTTACTCTATTTTCATGAACTTAATACTCTAGATGCATGCTGGATAGTGGTCGATGAGTGGAGTAATAGTAGTCGATGCAGGCAGGAGTCGGTCTACTTGTCTCGGACGTGATGCCTATATACATGATCATACCTAGATATTCTCATAACTATGCTCAATTCTGTCAATTGCTCAACAGTAATTCGTTCACCCACCGTAAAATACTTATGCTCTTGAGAGAAGCCACTAGTGAAACCTATGGCCCCCGGGTCTATCTTCATCATATTAATCTTCCAATACTTAGTTATTTCCTTTGCCTTTTACTTTTCTTTTATTTTACTTTGCATCTTTATCATAAAAATACCAAAAATATTATTCTATCATATCTATCAGATCTCACTCTCATAAGTGACCGTGAAGGGACTGACAACCCCTTATCGCGTTGGTTGCGAGGAGTTATTTGTTTTGTGCAGGTACAAGGGACTCGTGCGCAGCCTCCTACTGGATTGATACCTTGGTTCTCAAAAACTAAGGGAAATACTTACGCTACTTTGCTGCATCATCCTTTCCTCTTCAAGGAAATCCAATGTAGTGCTCAAGAGGTAGCAAGAAGAATTTCTGGCGCTGTTGTTGGGGAGGTTCACGCAAGTCAAGATTTGACTCCCAACAACGAGCCATTTCTGGCGCCGTTGCCGGGGAGTCTAGGCAAAAGTCAACATACCAAGTACCCATCACAACCCTTATCTCCCGCATTACATTATTTGCCATTTGCCTCTCGTTTTCCTCTCCCCCACTTCACCCTTGCCGTTTTATTCGCCCTCTCTCTATCCTCCCTCTCTTTCTCTATTTGCCTCTTTTTGCCAGCTTGCTTTTTGTTTGCTTGTGTGTTGGATTGCTTGCTTGTCATGATGTCTCAAGATAACACTAAATTGTGTGACTTTACCAATACCAACAACAATTATTTTCTCCGATTGCTCCTCTTACCGATGCTGAATCTTATGAAATTGATGCCACTTTGCTGAATCTTGTCACGAAATATCTGTTTTCCGGCCTTCCTAGTGAAGATGCCGCTACCCATCTAAATAGCTTTGTTGATTTGTGTGATATGCAAAAGAAGAAAGATGTGGACAATGATATTGTTAAGTTGAAGCTACTTCCTTTTTCGCTTAGAGATCATGCTAAAGCTTGGTTTTCGTCTTTGCCTAAAAATAGTATTGATTCTTGGAACAAGTGCAAAGATGCTTTTATCTCTAAGTATTTTCCTCCCGCTAAGATCATCTCCCTTAGAAACGATATTATGAATTTTAAGCAACTTGACCATGAACATGTTGCACAAGCTTGGGAGAGGATGAAATTAATGATACGTAATTTCCCTACTCATGGTTTGAATTTGTGGATGATTATACCAAAATTTTATGCCGGATTGAATTTTGCTTCTATAAATCTTTTAGATTCGGCCGTGGGAGGCACTTTTATGGAAATCACTTTAGGAGAAGCTACTAAACTCCTAGATAATATTATGGTTAATTATTCGCAATGCCATACTGAAAGATCTACTAATAAAAAGGTGCATGCAATAGAAGAAATTAATGTTTTGAGTGGAAAGATGGATGAACTTATGAAATTATTTGCCAGTAAGAGTGTTTCTTCTCATCCTAATGATATGCCCTTGTCTACTTTGATTGAGAATAATAATGAATCTATGGATGTGAATTTTGTTGGTAGGAACAATTGTGGTAACAACGCGCGTGCATAGAGGAAATTTTAATCCTAGGCCTTATCCTAGTAATCCCTCTAATAATTATGGTAATTCCGACAACAATTCTTATGGAAATTGTAATAAGATGCCCTCTTATTTTGAATCTAATATTAAAGAATTTATTACTTCGCAAAAGAATTTCAATGCTTTGATTGAAGAAAAATTTATTAAGATTGATGAGTTGGCTAGGAACGTTGATAGAATTTCTCTTGATGTTGATTCTTTGAAACTTAGATCTATTCCTCCTAAGCATGATATCAATGAGTCTCTCAAATCCATGAGAATTTCCATTGATGAGTGCAAAGAAAGAACCGCTAGGATACGTGCTAAGAAAGATGCCTTTATAAGAGCGTGTTCTTCTAGTTCCTATGAAAATAAAGATGAAGATCTAAAAGTTATTGATGTGTCCCCTATTAAATCTTTGTTTTGCAATATGAATCTTGATAATGATGGGACTGAATATGATCCACCTTTACCTAGAAGGCGTTCCAAAAATTCAGAGTTTTTAGATCTTGATGCTAAATTTGATGAAAGTGGGATTGAAGAAATTAAAACCCTAGATGTTGCTAAACCCACTATTTTGGATTTCAAGGAATTTAATTATGAAAATTGCTCTTTGATTGATTGTATTTCCTTGTTGCAATATGTGCTAAATTCTCCTCATGCTTATAGTCAAAATAAAGCGTTTACTAAACATATCGTTGATGCCTTGATGCAATCTTATGAAGAAAAACTTGAGTTGGAAGTTTCTATCCCTAGAAAACTTTATGATGAGTGGGAACCAACTATTAAAATTAAGATTAAAGATCATGAGTTCTATGCTTTATGTGATTTGGGTGCTAGTGTTTTCACGATTCCAAAGACTTTGTGTGATTTGTTAGGTTTCCGTGATTTTGATGATTGCTCTTTAAACTTGCACCTTGCAGATTCCACTATTAAAAAACCAATGGGAAGAATCAATGATTTTCTTATTGTCATAAATAGGAATTATGTGCCCGTAGATTTTATTGTTCTTAACATAGATTGCAATCCTTCATGTCCTATTATTCTTGGTAGACCTTTCCTTAGAACGATTGGTGCAATTATTGATATGAAGGAAGGAAATATTAGATTCCAATTTCTGTTAAGGAAAGGCATGGAACACTTTCCTAGAAAGAAAATTAAATTACCTTATGAATCTATTATGAGCGCCACTTATGGATTTCCTACCAAAGATGGCAATACCTAGATCTATCCTTGCTTTTTATGCCTAGCTAGGGGCGTTAAACGATAGAGCTTGTTGGGAGGCAACCCAATTTTATTTTTATTACTTACTTTTTGCTCATGTTTAGTAATAAATAATTTACCTAGACTCTGTGTTTGGTTGTGTTTTTTGTGTTTAATTAGTGTTTGTGCCAAGTAGAACCGTTGGGAAGACTTGGGGAAAGTCTTGTTATCTTGCTGTAAAAAACAGAAACTTTAGCGCTCACGAGAACTGCTCCCATTTTTATTTGGAAAGTGATATTTAGTTAATTATTTTTGCAGATGATTCATAGATGAATTATTCACGTCAAGCAATTTATTTTAGAATTTTTGGGGTTCCATATCTTGCGCTAGATACATATTACTACAGACTGTTCTGTTTTTGACAGATTCTGTTTTTCGTGTGTTGTTTGCTTATTTTGATGAATCTATGTCTAGTAAAATAGTATAAACCATAGAGAACTTGTAATCCAGTATGTTTAACACCAATATAAATAAAGAATGAGTTAATTACAGTACCTTGAAGTGGTCTTTTGTTTTCTTTCGCTAACGGAGCTCACGAGATTTTCTACCTTAAGTTTTGTGTTGTGAAGTTTTCAAGTTTTGGGTAAAGATTTGATGGATTATGGAATAAGGAGTGGCAAGAACCTAAGCTTGGGGATGCCCATGGCACCCCCAAGATAATCTAAGGACAGCTAAAAGCCAAAGCTTGGGGATGCCACGGAAGGCATCCCCTCTTTCGTCTACTTCTATCGGTAACTTTACTTGGAGCTATATTTTTATTCACCACATGATATGTGTTTTGCTTGGAGCGTCTTGTATGATTTGAGTCTTTGATTTTTAGTTTACCACAATCATCCTTGCTGTACACACCTTTTTAGAGAGCCATACATGATTTGGAATTTGTTAGAATACTCTATGTGCTTCGCTTATATCATTTGAGTTATATAGTTTTGCTCTAGTACTTCACTTATATTTTTTAGAGCACGATGGTGGAATTGTTTTATAGAAACTATTGATCTCTCATGCTTCATTTAGATTATTTTGAGATTCTTAAATAGCATGGTAATTTGCTTAAATAATCCTAATATGCTTGGTATTCAAGAATAGTAAAAAAACTTTCTTATG
Source organism: Triticum urartu (assembly GCF_003073215.2). Taxonomy (NCBI): domain Eukaryota; kingdom Viridiplantae; phylum Streptophyta; class Magnoliopsida; order Poales; family Poaceae; genus Triticum; species Triticum urartu. The sequence goes on along the minus strand of NC_053024.1, from coordinate 128,067,675 downwards.
AGTGTGTTGAATGCTATGGGAAGTTTGATGCTTGATAATTGTTTTGAGATATGAAGATGGTGATATTAAAGTTGTGCTAGTTGAGTAGTTGTGAATTTGAGAAATACTTGTGTTAAAGTTTGTGATTCCCGTAGCATGCATGTATGGTGAACCGTTATGTGATGAAGTCGTAGCATGATTTATTTTTTGATTGTCTTCCTTATGAGTGGCAGTTGGGGACGAACGATGGTCATTTCCTACCAATCTATCCCCCTAGGAGCATGCACGTAATACTTTCCTTTGATAACTTTTAGATTTTTGCAATAAGTATATGAGTTCTTTATGACTAATGTTGAGTCCATGGATTATACGCACTTTTCTTCCTCCCACCATTACTAGCCTCTCTAATACCGCGCACCTTTCGCCGGTATCATACACCCACCATATACCTTCCTCAAAACAGCCACCATACCTACCTATTATGGCAATTCCATAGCCATTCCGAGATATATTGCCATGCAACTTTCCATCGTTCCGTTTATTATGACACACTCCATCATTGTCATATTGCTTAGCATGATCATGTAGTTGACATCGTATATGTGGCAAAGCCACCATTCATAATTCTTTCATACATGTCACTCTTGATTCATTGCATATCCCGGTACACAGCCGGAGGCATTCATATAGAGTCATATTTTGTTCTAAGTATCGAGTTGTAATTGTTGAGTTATAAGAAAATAGAAGTGTGATGATCATCATTATTAGAGCATTGTCCCAGTGAGGAAAGGATGATGGAGACTATGATTCCCCCACAAGTCGAGATGAGACTCCGGACGAAAAATAAAAAAAGAAAGAAAGAAAAGAGGCCATAAAAAAGAGAAAAGGCCCAAATAAAAAAATGAGAGAAAAAGAGAGAAGGGACAATGTTACTATCCTTTACCACACTTGTGCTTCAAAGTAGCACCATGATATTCATGATAGAGAGTCTCTCATTTCGTCACTTTCATATACTAGTGGGAATTTTTCATTATAGAACTTGGCTTGTATATTCCAATGATGTGCTTCCTCAAAATGCCCTAGGTCTTCATGAGCAAGAAAGTTGGATGCACACCCACTTAGTTTCTTTTGTTGAGCTTTCATATACTTATAGCTCTAGTGCATCCGTTGCATGGCAATCCCTACTCACTCACATTGATATTTATTGATGGGCATCTCCATAGCCCGTTGATACGCCTAGTTGATGTGAGACTATCTTCTCCCTTTTTGTCTTCTCCACAACCACCATTCTATTCCACATATAGTGTTATATCCATGGCTCACGCTCATGTGTTGCGTGAAGATTGAAAAAGTTTGAGAATGTCAAAAGTATGAAAAAATTGCTTGGCTTGTCATCCGGGTTGTGCATGATTTAAATACTTTGTGTGGTGAAGATAGAGCATAGCCAGACTATATGATTGTGACGCCCTCGATTTGACCGTACACTAATCATACACGCAAACGTGTATGATAAAGATCAGGGACTCACGGGAAGATATCACAACACAACTCTAAAAATAAAATAAGTCATACAAGCATCATATTACAAGCCAGGGGCCTCGAGGGCTCAAATACAAGAGCTTGATCATAGACGAGTCAGCGGAAGCAACAATATCTGAGTACAGACATAAGTTAAACAAGTTTGCCTTAAGAAGGCTAGCACAAACAGGGATACATATCGAAAGAGGCGCAGGCCTCCTGCCTGGGATCCTCCTAAACTACTCCTGGTCATCATCAGCGGCCTGCACATAGTAGTAGGCACCTCCCGAGTAGTAGCGGTCATCATCAGCGGCCTGCACATAGTAGTAGGCACCTCCCGAGTAGTAGCGGTCATCATCGACAGTGGCTTCTGGCTCCTGGACTCCAACGTCTGGTCGCAGAAATCGGGTATAGAAAGGGGAAAAAGGGGGAAGCAAAGCAACCGTGAGTACTCATCCAAAGTACTCGCAAGCAAGGAGCTACACTACATATGTATGCATTGGTATCAAATGGAAAAGGGATAGCATATGTGGAATGAACTGCAGAATGCCGGAATAAGAGGGGGATAGCTAGTCCTATCGAAGACTACGCTTATGGCAACCTCCATCTTGCAGTAGAAGAAGAAAGAAGATGGTAAGTTAACCAAGTATCATCGCATAGCATAATCCTACCTGGCGATCCTCTCCTCGTCGCCCTGTGAGAGAGCGACCACCGAGTTGTATCTGGCACTTGAAAGGGGGTGTTTTATTAAGTATCTGGTTCTAGTTGTCATAAGGTCAAGGTACAACTCCAAGTCGTCCTGTTACCGAAGATCATGGCTATTCGAATAGATTAACTTCCCTGCAGGGGTGCACCACATTTCCCAACACGCTCGATCCCTTTTGTCCGGACACACTTTTCTGGGTCATGCCCGGCCTCGAAAGATCAACACGTCGCAGCCCTACCTAGGCACAATAGAGAGGTCAGCACGTCGGTCTAAATCCTATGGCGTAGGGGTCTGGGCCCATCGCACATTGCACACCTACACGTTGCGTACGCGGCCGAAAGCAGACCTAGACCCCTTAATACAAGCGCAGGCTTACGGTCCAATCCGGCGCGCGCCGCTCAGTCGCTGACGTCACGAAAGCTTCGGCTGATACCACGACGTCGAGTGCCCATAACTGTTCCCGTGTAATTGGTTAGTGCGCATAGGCCAGTGGCCAGACTCAGATCAAATACCAAGATCTCGTTAAGCGTGTTAATTGAAGTATCTGTGAACGCCGACCAGGGCCAGGCCCACCTCTCTCCTAGGTGGTCTCAACCTGCCCTGTCGCTCCACCTCAAAGTAACAGTCGGGGGCCGTCGGGAACTCAGGCCCACCACTACCTGGATGGAGCCACCTGCCCCTTCAGCCCCCACATCAGAATCACTTGCGGGTACTCAACGAGCCGACCCGACTTTAGTCACAACATGTAAATCCCATGCTCATCATGGCCCGACGAATGTGCCAGCTGCGTTGCTCATGGCGCGCGAGCTCCTGCGCTATCGCCCCGTCGATGACCTCTACGAAGACTGGCTGGACCGCATCGCCGAGCTCGTCAGCACCGCCAGGGGCTCTCCTGCAATGTCTCTTTCGCTACCTCACCCACCGCCTGCGGAAGGTGACGTACCCACAGAGCGTCTCCTCCACCACCCCCTCGTCAAGACGTCGCCCTCGCACCAAGGTGCGAGGCCCTGCGACGCCACCCACCATGTAGGGCGCCGGCACATGAAGAAGAAAGTTTCCAGGTGGTCCAACGACTTCAAGGAGAGGCGTGTGCGCTTCCAGCACTGCCGCGTCAAGACCACGTGCCACCTATGGCGGTGGCGCACGAGCTCCAAGATCAAGATCCACCTCCACGACGGGCTCCTATGACCACAGCAGGCTACCGTGCCTTCACTCCGGAGCTACACAGCATAGTCTGGCCGGGGAAGTTCAAGCCCGACCTGCCTCCACGCTACAACGACACCCCCGACCTTGCTGAGTTCTTGCAGCCTCTACAAGCTGAGCATCGAGGCGGCCAGCGGCGACGAGAAGGTTATGGCAAACTGGTTTCCCATGGCCCTCAAGGATGGGGCGCGCTCGTGGCTCCTGAACCTGCCCGCGGGATCGATCTCCTCCTGGGACGAAATGCGAGAGCGTTTCATCGCCAACTTCCAGGGCATTCGCGACCGCCCGCCGGCCACAGGTGACCTGCGGTGCATCAAGCAGAAGCCAGGAGAGACCCTGCAGAAGTACATCTAGCGCTTCAATAGCGTTCGTCTCAAGATCCCCAAGGTGTCAGACAAGGCCATCATCTCTGCGTTCACTGATGGCGTCCGTGACGTCAAGATGAAGGAAGAGCTCGCCATACATGAGGACCTATGCATGGCCCTGGAGATGTCGGATTTGGCTTTATCGTAATGCAGAAATAAACTAAGCGGATACTTTTCAAGCACAAATCCTAAATATACTAGGCTCAACTAAGTGCACCAACAACTTAATGTAAATTTGGTGAGCACAACAAGGATACTAGCAAGCACAAGTAAGTTACACAAATTTACTTGAGTAATGTCACAAGATATGTAAGTGTATGACACAAGTTAGCATTTCACACTGAACACTAGATATATCAATAGTAGCAAGTATGAATTGCGGGATATAAAGTGTAGGCCTAAATAATCTCTTCAAGGAAATAGCCAACACAATATAATGATGACAGCAATATATAGTGAATGCAAGGTCAAGAGACCAAAGTAAACCACAAGTAAGGAGATAGGGTTAGGGATAACCAAAGACACGGAGACGAGGATGTATCCTGATGTTCACTTCCTTGGAGGGAAGCTAGTCACCGTTTGGAGAGGTGGATGTTACCACGAAGGAACACCAACGCCACGAAGGCTCACCCTATTCCCCTTGAGATATCACCACAAAGGCGATTCCCAACCACTAGTGGTAGACCTTGAGGCAGCCTCCAAACCTCCACAAGCTTTCTGGGGGACAAATCACAAGTTGATTCCTCACCGGAGCACTCCTACCGCCTAGGAGTCTCCAACCTCCAAGAGTAACAAGATCAAGGGGGAAATGATCAAGACTTGCTCAAATCACAAATTGCTTTGGTCAAAAGAGAGAGGAGTGGATGTATACTTGGATGAAATCTCTCTCAAGAACTCTCACAAATCTCTTCAGGGTCTAGCACGAGAAGGCTCAAATCCCTCTCTCTCAAATCCCACCAAAAGCAACTAATGATATGGAGGGATGGGAGAGGAGAGGAACAATGGAGGAGGTCAACGAATGAACCCTAGATCCATGGAATAGTTTTCCCCCAAATGGATTGGAGTTTTTAGGCTTGGGGAGGAGGATAGAGCTCCAAAGAATGGGGAAATCTTAGATCCAAAAGCTCTACCTCGTTGGGGAAGAAGGGTACCTTATATAGTGCCCCACCAAATCTATGCTTTGAAAAACGCAGCCCGGAACTTCTCGGAACGCCCGAAACTTCTGGCCCCCGGAACCTTCGGAAGGCCCAGAACTTCTGCGCTCCCTTCAGCCAGATGTATGGAAACTTTCGGTTTAGCCCAGAACTCTTCCTGGAACCCGCCCAGAACTTCCGGCCCCCGGAACTTCCGGGCTGCCCGGAACTTCCGTCTTCACAGAAACAGCCAGCATACCAAAAGTAAAACATGCATAACTTTTTCATACGGACTCCAATTTTGATGATCTTGGGCTCGTTATGTAGCTATTGAAAAGCTCAAGGTCCTAACCTAGATAACTAACCAATATGAAACAAAATGGATGATGGTGGCAATGCAAAGGTTTGAGCGTCGAATTTGTGGAACCCTTTTTGGCTTGGGATTTTACTTTGGAATGTATGGTAGGAGTGGAACTGTGTATAGAAGATGTTGACTTGAGAAAATACATCAAGAACCCCTTTGATACCCTCTTAATAGTTCGGGATGTTGGGGATCGTAGCAAAAATTTAAAATTTTCTACGCATCACCAAGATCAATCTATGGAGTAATCTAGCAACGAGGGGAAGGAGAGTGCATCTACATACCCTTGTAGATCGATAATGTCACTCCCTGATTTTCATGCCACAACACTTAAGCTAATACATCTTGATAAAGTGTGGTTTGACAAAAACTTTTGCATTATTTGGCTTTAATTTGGAGTTGGTTTTCTCTCTGTGTTTTCAAGTGCTCTTTAAAGTCAACACAACTCCACCTTCTATACTTCATCTCCTTGCTCCAAACTTCTGCCCAATGATCATGCCATGTGTATAGTGCAATATAGTATTTTCTTACAAAAATAATTTGGCCAAAAAGTATTTTCTAAAATTAGATTTCCAAAAACCCTTGAATTGAGATTTGTACTGCAAGTACTTAATTAAGGGCAGCAAAAATATTTCCAAAAGTATTTTTGACTCCAATTAGATATAGGATACCCAGAAACCACAAAAATACAATTTTAAAAGTTATTTTCCTATTTCATTTAAAGGCTTTTTCTTAAGGCCAAAAATGGTCTTTAATAGGTTAAAATTATTTTAAAGCCTTAAAAATATTTGGCAAAATTTAGGGAAACTCACAGGACATATGTTGTCCATATATAAGAGTTTCAACACATGGTCATGTTCAAAATATTGGTAAAATCCCTCAAAAACCCTTTCTGGATATTTCAAGCTTTTGAAATATTTACAAAGGAAATATTCCCCAAATATTCCAAGAAAATTCTATCATGTCACATTATACATGTTTCATGATCTTGCCTAGCCTCATGTCATGGAGAATAGTATAACCCCATGAAATCCCCTCAAAACCATTTCTGCCCATTTCAAGGATTTGAAATATTTCTACAGGAAATATTTTCATAAAAATCCAAGAAAAATCCAACAAGTCACAAATGCATATTGTGATCACCCTGCAAAGCCTCATGTCAATCAAGGTCATTTTGATTCACCAAAATGCCCCAAAACCATCTCTGACCAGAATCAAATTTGAACAAGTTTGTACTACCAACTTCCTCTCCTTGACCCCAACTTTTGTGAGCTTGTTAACACGACCAAATGAGGCCAATACACCCAGTAGTGCATCAAGGAGAAGTGATTTGCTCAACAAAATCTACACAAGTCTATTTCTGCTAATTTCTAGGGTTTGCAAAAGTTGCATTGGCAACTTTGCCCAAATAAGCCCCAAATTGGTGGAAGGCCCTGATTATATGTGTCATTTCATCCTGTGGAGTCTCATGGCAATTGGAAATCATTTGCTTGTCAAAACCTTTATCAAACACCTTCTGCCATTTTTCCAAAAACACCATTTTGACCCCTTCCACTAATCTCCTTGAGCTCAACTTTTTACCACAGCTCCTCCTAGTCCCCTTTCACCTCCAGTAACAATGGCAAATCCATAGCTCACTTATTGGATGGGTAAAACCCCACTTCCTCTCCCTGGACAGCCCATTTGCACACTTCTTCTTCCTCTCCCCTCACCCCAGTGGCCATCCATGGCATCCAATGCACCACCCCATTTCTTTACTCGCTCCTAGACCTACTAGACACCAAAAGACGCGCTCACCATGCATAAAGAATGGCCATGCCGTCCATTTGGGCGCTCTGGAGCACGCTACAGTGCGCTCCCGCACTGTAGCCGCCCCCTTCCAACCACCTCCGGCCACCTCGGGCCTCCCCCGCGCGCCTACCAATGCGCCTCGGCGTCCGCAGCATGCTACACGGTCGGCCCCTTCCTCTCTCCTCCTCCCTGCGCCTCCGCGCTAGCGAACAGAGGCCGCCCGAGCGCGCCAATGGAGCGGCTCCCACGTGCGCGTCTCTGACCCCTTCCCGCTCTCTCCCTTAGCTCCCCTCGGCGTAGTCCACGCCCAGGAACACCCCAGACACGGCGCCAGCTCCTCCCGAGCCCTGTGGTGACGAGCAGGAGCTCTCCGGCGCACGAGTCCACGGCACCTCGCTGTTCGCCTATTTAAAGGCCTCCCCGAGCCCTTCTTTCCTCACCACTCGCTCTTTGCACCACCAAAACCTCCCCCTGCACCCCCAGTTCCTCTCTAGAGCCGCCCGAGCTCGAGATCGAGCTCGAGCTCCGCCGCTTCGGCTCGCCGGAGCTCGCGAGGTATAGGCCTCCCCCGCTCCTCCCCTGCCTCGATCTGGAACCCCTGCATCCCTCTGATCATTTCCCCCTTCTTCCCCGCTTCTTTTGCAGCCGGAAACGGCTGGAACGACCACCACCCGAAGCTCCTCCACCACAAGACCTCGTCGCCGGCGAACCAGGCCACCCCGGCGACCAACACCACCTCCATCCGAACGGCGGATCCTCCCTCAGCACAACGGTACCACCCACGCGTCCTCCCATGCCCTGTATCGCCGCTGGCGAGCTCGCCGTCGCCTCTGTATAGAGGTAGACGACGACGGCCATGGGCCCTGTCCGTCAGCCTCACACCTTGACGGGTGGGACCCACCCGTCAGGTTTAAACACGCACGCGCGCGTACCGGTTCGCTGCGTCGGCTGGAGGTGTATTTTCCAAATACGCCTTCGACGTGGCCGCCCTGCGCGGGCTGGATTCCCTCTGGGCCTGCTGCACTGTGGCCCTTCTGGCCCAGTTGCATAGTGCTGCTTCCCCTTTTTCTTTTTCTGGAAACTTGCAAAAATCCCACAGGATTAAATATTAATCCAAATGCAATAATTCCAACTCCCATATTTTTCTAAAAATCCCACCTATTTAATGGTGTAACTTTCATAAATATCCATCAAACTTTTCTGCACTATTCAAATTTAAATTCAAATTTGAGCATTTATATTCCCCTCTGAAAATCCATTTCTCCTATTATACAACTCCAAATCCATAACTAATAATTTTCCCCTTCTTAGAGTTCCCCCTAGTATTTATCAAAAATAAGTTGACATTTTTCTGAGCACTTTGGTTTTTCTGTTTTATTATTGCCTTATTTTTCTCGTTATTATTTTACGACGATAGATTGCGTTGCTGACGAAGGAGTTGGACCAGAAGACTTTAAAGACCCAGAAGACTTTGTTGAGCCAGGCAAGCAGCCCTTTGACCATGTCTATGAAACCCTTTTTATGCATTTCATATAGCACCTTATTATTGTTACATCGGAATCATGATGAGAGGGTAGCCACTTTGGTGGGTTGCCTTCATTTCCTCCTTGTTGATACTTGCATTGTGCATGACCCTACCTCCTGATGAGGGTTATGCCGGTGGGAATAGATAGGATGCTAAGTAGTGCTACGCAAAAGGGACGGGTATATGCATGGTGATGGAGACAAAGTATTTTCAAAAGGACTTTTCGAGAACCCCGTCGGGTGCCACTTATGCCCGAGGGAGATAATGAGATGGGTAACCACTTGTTGACGAAGTGGTGTACCGAGTCAAGGGTGTGTGTTGTTTTCGAAAACGGATTAGATTTAAGATTTGTCGACTGTCCCAACCTTACATGCGCAACCACTCTACCCTTATATGGGAAAGGGCATGATTGATTACCTAGGCCGGTACTAGCTTGGAGCCCACATTACTAGTGACGGGAGAGTTGTTGGTGCGCTCTCTCGGGACGGGGTCGTGCCAGGTAGGGCGGCCATGACTGTTTTCACAGGGCACCGGATACACCGTTGTGTCCCCTCTCGGATGTTACGATCTCGAGTGAGTCTCGAGAGGATACGGAACAACGAGTGGACTCCTTGTTAGTGTCGTCTAGGGAAAGATAGTGATCGGGTGCTTACCCCGGGTACTTGAGGTACCGCGGGTCGTGGATGACACGGAAGTTCCCCGGATCTTGTGGGTAAAGTGTGCAACCTCTGCAGAGTGTAAAACTATTCGAATAGCCGTGTCCATGGTCAAGGACAGTTGGGCAGTGCTGCTTAAGCTACGTCCACATGTTTACAAACCAGTGTGAGTGTTTGGATAAGTGGGAAGAACTACTTGGGTCAAGTCAAAGGACTTGACATGATTGAGTTGGGTTGGTGCCCACTCTTTTTACGTTGATATCTGTAACCTGTCCTCATGGTTAATTAAATTCTCCTGATGCATGTCTTACAAGTTGTTGAACATGTCATTGCACTCAAACTAGCTTTCCGCAAAAATTTACCTATATCATGCATTGTTGTACCTTGAACCAAAACATGGGTTGCTTGCGAGTACATTCAAAGTACTCATTGGCTTGCCACTGGTTATTTAATTGGCCAGGCATGGAAGAACAGGAGTTCGAAGAAGAGTTCTTTGGAGACGAACATGCGAACTAGGACGTTTCCCAGTCAGAATGCCTATAGGGTTAAGGCAGATGGCATGGGTCCTACTTATCGACGAAGATTTCCGCTGCTTGTGTTTCATTTGATGTTCAGCCCTTAAGGCTTTATCAATGTAAGACTTGACCATAATGGTCATAATTTGTGTAAGACGGTATGTATGGATGTAAGACTCTTGTTATTCAGCTTCTGTGTGTTCAGTGAGCATTGATCTCTGGGATCACTGTACACGTGCATTCGGTGATCTCGACTTATGAGCTGGGGTCCCCACAGAGCTGGTATCAGAGCCATCCTGACTGTAGGAAGCCTTAGTTAGCATGGACGTTAGTTAGCTTGAGACCTTCTAAACTTCTCTTCTTTTCTAAGCTTACCAAGCCCGAGGGATATTTTCCATATTGACCTCCCCGATTCAACTTTTGTAGATGGCTGTCGCCCCCTTGAGACTCCTTATGACAGGATTTCCATCACTCCTAAAAGACTGCCTCCAACAATGCCACTATCCCTTGCTGCCCATATACACCCTGCATGAACTAGAAAATGATGTGCTCGAGAAGGAGTTCTATGCTATGGTTTTTGTGCCTGCCAAGACCTCACCCCGGGGGTGGTTCTTCATTGGACCACCCATGCCAACACAAGACCTGGCCATTCAGCAAGTGGCATATGAAGCGCTTCTCCGTCTTCGAGGCCTCCTTCCAGAAATGAAAGAAGAACACGCCACCCGCTACCTACCTGGAAAGAACGGATTTGGAGCCCCATCTCAAGTGATGATTTCCCAAGAAGATGAGGATCCAACCCTCAAGTACCAGATCCGCTTCATCAACGCCGGGGACTACCTTCTACATCACCTTACCGAAGCATTCCTTAAGGCTCGCCAAGACCTCCCTTCACTTCTGCACCTCCACTGCCTCGAGAAGAAGAAGGTGGTCGAGCAAGAACAGCAAATCACTGCCTTAGAAGCCCACATTTTTAATCAAGAGCATCAAATCAAGGGACTTCGGAAAGCTCGCAACCCAACCCCACGCAAAAGGCATAGGAATGGATTTCCATATCCACCTCATAGAGGATCATCGTCAGGCCCCTGACGAGAATACCCAAGACTGAATAGAAACCGTTGTGCTTCCATCACATGTCACGGGTGTGGTGAACTTGGGCACATTAAAAGGATGTGTCCCAACAAGAAACCGAGTGTCGCATACCCTTTGGCACCACAAGGGGAACCCAGAAACTGAAGACTGAGCGCCCTTCTCTCCGATCAAGCGTGACTACCGAGTCCGAGGACCCCTAGGGTAGGATGAGTCGTGTACCCTCATATGCGTAGTCGAGTCCGTGAGATGGTTCGAATGGAACCACATTTTGTGTTGCTTGTTTTTACTTGTTTGTGTTTTGATATAAGTTGCACATTTGCCCTAGGCAGCTTGTACGCGACTATATCACCTATCTTATCATAATGAATGTGCGTGGCCTTAACGGCACCTGTTTGCTTGAACTTGCAATATAGAACCCCCTTTAGGTATTCCCCTCCTCTATGCTACTTTTCCCTATCATCTCTCTCCTCAACTGAAGGCCAGCAAGAAAAGATACACCAAGGATTCTACCTCGGCGACCAACTAGCACTGAAGAACTTTTCTACAGCCTCCTCGACCAAGTAAAACCCCATAGAGTTATATTTAACCCTCCAGACTAGAAACCCATTCCTAGACCCTTTGGGACTTCACAAGATACCCAGCTCGAGTCCTTAATCATGTGCTTAACCCACATAATTGCAAGAGAACCAGTTAAGCCTCTGTAAACCTTGCACAGCACTGGGTTCATTATGGAACTAGTGGACATAGTGAACGAGCACATTATCATCCTAAAATAGCACCAGAACTGAAGATGCCATAAGGAAGACCAAATTGAGGATATAGGACAATTGGCATCTCAGAAACTGTGCTCAAGGATGGGATGATAAACATTCACTCGCACACTAGAGTCCTTGAAACCCTTACGCCCTACCAAGCCACAACATGGTCGGATCCTGACCTTGGGCTTTGGCTCTAGATCGATAAGACCTTGGCCAATGCTCAACCGCGTCCATCACCAATGCCTCAGCCCACTTTACGTACCCCATAGACTTCATGGAGTGCTTGGACAAGTTAGTTGTCATCCTTACTTGATGACATACTTGTCTACCCGAAGATGGAAGAAGAGCCATTCAGCTAGTCAAGGAACATTTGAAGACCGCCATGTCAAGGAGGAAGAACTATACTAACCACCATCGTCAAGAAGTATACCTCCGCATCAAAGACCAGGCATATCTGCAAACCACTTCTCTCGAAGGAACCAAGCATTTCCATGTCAAAGGGAAACTCACACCAAGATTTATCGGCCCTCTCCAAGATCACCGCAAGACGAAGGATAGACGGCTACCAGCTAGAGTTATCCCTGAGTCACCCACTGTGCACAAAGTTTTTCCACACGACACCACTTCGGAAACGTTTCCAACTTCCTAACTAGCCCGACCTCTACTAGGACATCGATCACCGAGCCATCGACCTCCAGCCCAATATGACCTACGCGAGAGACCCCAATTGCAATCTGGATCAAGCAGGACGACAAACACGAAGCCATGCCATCGAGTACTTCAAGGTTCAATGGAGCACCAAACGGAAGCAGAAGCAGTATGAGGACGTGAAGACTACCCCAAATCCAAGTTTCCGTATTCCTTTCCGCGCCTAGTCTGGGAATCTCGGGGACGAGATTCTTGTAAGGGGGGTAGGTCTGTCACACCCTGATTTTCATGCCACAACACTTAAGCTAATACATCTTGATAAAGTGTGGTTTGACAAAAACTTTTGCATTATTTGGCTTTAATTTGGAGTTGGTTTCTCTCTGTGTTTTCAAGTGCTCTTTAAAGTCAACACAACTCCACCTTCTATACTTCATCTCCTTGCTCCAAACTTCTGCCCAATGACATGCCAATGTGTATAGTGCAATATAGTATTTTCTTACAAAAATAATTTGGCCAAAAAGTATTTTCTAAAATTAGATTTCCAAAAACCCTTGAATTGAGATTTGTACTGCAAGTACTTAATTAAGGGCAGCAAAAATATTTCCAAAAGTATTTTTGACTCCAATTAGATATAGGATACCCAGAAACCACAAAAATATAATTTTAAAAGTTATTTTCCTATTTTATTTAAAGGATTTTTCTTAAGGCCAAATGGTCTTTAATAGGTTAAAATTATTTTAAAGCCTTAAAAATATTTGGCAAAATTTAGGGAAACTCACAGGACATATGTTGTCCATATATAAGAGTTTCAACACATGGTCATGTTCAAAATATTGGTAAAATCCCTCAAAAACCCTTTCTGGATATTTTAAGCTTTTGAAATATTTACAAAGGAAATATTCCCCAAATATTCCAAGAAAATTTTATCATGTCACATAAGACATGTTTGATGATCTTGCCAAGCCTCATGTCATGGAGAATAGTATAACCCCATGAAATCCCCTCAAAACCATTTCTGCCCATTTCAAGGATTTGAAATATTTCTAGAGGAAATATTTTCATAAAAATCCAAGAAAAATCCAACAAGTCACAAATGCATATTGTGATCACCCTGCAAAGCCTCATGTCAATCAAGGTCATTTTGATTCACCAAAATGCCCCAAAACCATCTCTGACCAGAATCAACTTTGAACAAGTTTGTACTACCAACTTCCTCTCCTTGACCCCAACTTTTGTGAGCTTGTTAACACGACCAAATGAGGCCACTACACCAAGTAGTGCATAAAGGAGAAGTGAGTTGCTCAACAAAATCTACACAAGTCTATTTCTGCTAATTTCTAGGGTTTGCAAAAGTTGCATTGGCAACTTTTCCCAAATAAGCCCCAAATTGGTGGAAGGCCCCGATTATATGTGTCATTTCACCCTGTGGAGTCTCATGGAAATTGGAAATCATTTGCTTGTCAAAACCTTTATCAAACACCTTCTGCCATTTTTCCAAAAACACCATTTTGACCCCTTCCACTAATCTCCTTGAGCTCAACTTTTTACCACAGCTCCTCCTAGTCCCCTTTCACCTCCATTAACAATGGCAAATCCATATCTCACTTATTGGATGGGTAAAACCCCACTTCCTCTCTCTGGACAGCCCATTTGCACACTTCTTCTTCCTCTCCCCTCACCCCAGTGGCCATCCATGGCATCCAATGCACCACCCCATTTCTTTACTCGCTCCTAGACCTGCTAGACACCAAAAGACGCGCTCACCATGCATAAAGAATGGCCATGCCGGCCATTTGGGCGCTCTAGAGCACGCTACAGTGCGCTCCTGCACTATAGCCGCCCCCTTCCAACCACCTCCGGCCACCTCGGGCCTCCCCCGCGCGCCTGCCGATGCGCCTCGGCATCCGCAGCACGCTACACGGTCGGCCCCCTCCTCTCTCCTCCTCCCCGCGCCTCCGCGCTAGCGAACAGAGGCCGCCCGAGTGCGCCAATGGAGCGGCTCACACGCGCGCGTCTCTGACCCCTTCCCGCTCTCTCCCTTAGCTCCCCTCGGCGTAGTCCACGCCCAGGAACACCCCAGACACGGCGCCAGCTCCTCCCGAGCCCTGTGGCGACGAGAAGGAGCTCTCCGGCGCACGAGTCCACGGCACCTCGCCGTTCGCCAATTTAAAGGCCTCCCCGAGCCCTTCTCTCCTCACCACTCGCTCTCTGCACCACCAAAACCTCCCCCCTGCACCCCCAGTTCCTCTCCAGAGCCGCCCGAGCTCGAGATCGAGCTCGAGCTCCGCCGCTTCGGCTCGCCGGAGTTCGCGAGGTATAGGCCTCCCCCGCTCCTCCCCTGCCTTGATCTGGAACCCCTACATCCCTCTGATCATTTCCCTCTTCTTCCCCGCTTCTTTCGCAGCCGGAAACGGCCGGAACGACCACCACCCGAAGCTCCTCCACCACAAGACCTCGTCGCCAGCGAACCAGGCCACCCCGGCGACCAACACCACCTCCATCCGAACGGCGGATCCTCCCTGAGCACAACGGTACCACCCACGCGTCCTCCCGTGCCCTGTATCGCCGCCGGCGAGCTCGCCATCGCCTCTGTACAGAGGTAGACGACGACGGCCGTGGGCCCTGTCCGTCAGCCTCATGCCCTAACGGGTGGGACCCACCCGTCAGGTTTAAACATGCACGCGCGCGCCCCGGTTTGCTGCGTCGGCTGGAGGAGTATTTTCCAAATACGCCTTCGACGTGGCCGCCCTGCGCGTGCTGGATTCCCTCTGGGCCTGCTGCACTGTGGCCCTTCTGGCCCAGTTGCACAGTGCTGCTTCCCCTTTTTCTTTTTCTGGAAACTTGCAAAAATTCCACAGGATTAAATATTAATCCAAATGCAATAATTCCAACTCCCATATTTTTCTAAAAATCCCACCTATTTAATGGTGTAACTTTCATAAATATCCATCAAACTTTTCTGCACTGTTCAAATTTAAATTCAAATTTGAGCATTTATATTCCCCTCTGAAAATCCATTTCTCCTATTATACAACTCCAAATCCATAACTAATAATTTTCCCTTCTTAGAGTTCCCCCTAGTATTTATCAAAAATATGTTGACATTTTTCTGAGCACTTTGGTTTTTCTGTTTTATTATTGCCTTATTTTTCTCGTTATTATTTTACGACGATAGATTGCGTTGCTGACGAAGGATTCAGACTAGAAGACTTTAAAGACCCAGAAGACTTTGTTGAGCCAGGAAAGCAGCCCTTTGACCATGTCTATGAAACCCTTTTTCTGCATTTCATATAGCACCTTATTATTGTTGCATCGGAATCATGATGAGAGGGTAGCCACTTTGGTGGGTTGCCTTCATTTCCTCCTTGTTGATACTTGCATTGTGCATGACCCTACCTCCTTATGAGGGTTATGCCGGTGGGAATAGATAGGATGCTAAGTAGTGCTACGCAAAAGGGACGGGTATATGCATGGTGATGGAGACAAAGTATTTTCAAAAGGACTTTTCGAGAACCCCGTCGGGTGCCACTTATGCCCGAGGGAGATAATGAGATGGGTAACCACTTGTTGACGAAGTGGTGTACCGAGGCAAGGGTGTGTGTTGTTTTCGAAAACGGATTAGATTTAAGATTTGTCGACTGTCCCAACCTTACATGCACAACCACTCTACCCTTATATGGGAAAGGGCATTATTGATTACCTAGGCCGATACTAGCTTGGAGCCCACATTACTAGTGACGGGAGAGTTGTTGGTGCGCTCTCTCGGGACGGGGTCGTGCCAGGTAGGGCGGCCATGACTATTTTCACAGGGCACCGGATACACCGTTGTGTCCCCTCTCGGATGTTATGATCTCGAGTGAGTCTCGAGAGGAAACGGAACAACGAGTGGACTCCTTGTTATTGTCGTCTAGGGAAAGATAGTGATCGGGTGCTTACCCCGGGTACTTGAGGTACCGCGGGTCGTGGATGACACGGAAGTTCCCCGGATCTTGTGGGTAAAGTGTGCAACCTCTGCAGAGTGTAAAACTATTCGAATAGCCGTGACCACGGTCAAGGACAGTTGGGCGGTGCTGCTTAAACTACGTCCACATGTTTACAAACCAGTGTGAGTGTTCGGATAAGTGGGAAGAACTACTTGGGTCAAGTCAAAGGACTTGACATGATTTAGTTGGGTTGGTGCCCACTCTTTTTACGTTGATATCTGTAACTTGTCCTCATGGTTAATTAAATTCTCCTGATGCATGTCTTACAAGTTGTTGAACATGTCATTGCACTCAAACTAGCTTTCCGCAAAAATTTACCTATATCATGCATTGTTGTACCTTGAACCAAAACATGGGTTGCTTGCGAGTACATTCAAAGTACTCATTGGCTTGCCACTGGTTATTTAATTGGCCAGGCATGGAAGAACAGGAGTTTGAAGAAGAGTTCTTTGGAGACGAACATGCGAACTAGGACGTTTCCCAATCAGAATGCCTGTAGGGTTAAGGCAGATGGCATGGGTTCTACTTATCGACAAAGATTTCCGTTGCTTGTGTTTCATTTGATGTTCAGCCCTTAAGGCTTTATCAATGTAAGACTTGACCATAATGGTCATAATTTGTGTAAGACAGTATGTATTGATGTAAGACTCTTGTTATTCAGCTTCTGTGTGTTCAGTGAGCATTGATCTCTGGGATCACTGTACACGTGCATTCGGTGATCTCGACTTATGAGTTGGGGTACCCACAGATAAGCGGAAGCGTTCAAGTGAATGGGGTTGATGGAGTCGTACTCGTCGTGATCCAAATCACCGATGATCCTAGCGCCGAACGGACGGCACCTCCGTGTTCAACACACATACGGATCGGAGACGTCTCCCACGCCTTGACCCAGCAAGGAGGAAGGAGAGGTTGAGGAAGAGAGTCCAACAGCAGCACGACGGCGTGGTGGTGATGGAGTGGCAGTTCTCCGGCAGGACTTCGCCAAGCTCACGCGGAGGAGGAGAGGTATTGGAGGGGAGGGGCTGCGCCAGGTTCAAGGGTGTGGCCGCCCTCCCACCCCTCCACTATTTATAGGTGGGGAGAGAGGGGGCCGTCCCCCCTAGATCCCAGCTAGGGTTGGGGCGGCGGCCAAAGGGGGGAGGAGTGCCTCCCAAGTCAAGTGGAGGCCCTCCCCCTTAGGGTTTCCCCTCTCCCATGCGCATGGGCCTTGGGGGGTTGGTGCCCTTGGCCCATTAAGGTTAGGGTGCCCCCCTACAGCCCATGCAGCTGTGTTGGACATGGTGGAACATTTTCCGGACCTCCGGACCCCTCCGGAATCCTCCGGAAGCTTCCCGGTACAATACCGGAAAAACCGTACTTTTCCCGGAACCCGAACAACAACTTTCCATATATAAATCTTTACCTTCGGACCATTTTGGAACTCCTCGTGATGTCCAGGATCTCATCCGGAACTCTGGACAACATTCGGTAATCACATACAAGTCTTCCTAATAACCCTAGCGTCATCGAACCTTAAGTGTGTAGACCCTATGGGTTCGGGAACCATGCAGACATGACCGAGACAACTCTCCGGCCAATAACCAACAGCGGGATCTGGATACCCATGTTGGCTCCCACATGTTCCACGATGATCTCATTGGATGAACCACGATGCCGAGGATTCAATCAATCCCGTATTCAATTCCCTTTGTCCAGCGGTATTGTACTTGCCCGAGATTCGATCGTCGGTATCCCGATACCTTGTTCAATCTCGTTACCGGCAAGTCTCTTTACTCGTTCCGTAACACATCATCCTGTGATCAACTCCTTGGTCATATTGTGCACATTATGATGATGTCATACCGAGTGGGCCCAGAGATACCTCTCCGTTTACACGGAGTGACAAATCCCAGTCTTGATTCGTGCCAACCCAATAGACACTTTCGGAGATACCTGTAGTGTACCTTTATAGCCACCTAGTTATGTTGTGACGTTTGGCACACCCAAAGCACTCCTACGGTATCCGGGAGTTGCACAATCTCATGGTCTAAGGAAATGATACTTGACATTAGAAAAGCTTTACCATACGAACTACACGATCTTTGTGCTAGGCTTAGGATTGGGTCTTGTCCATCACATCATTCTCCTAATGATGTGATCCCGTTATCAACGACATCCAATGTCCATGGTTAGGAAACCGTAACCATCTATTGATCAACAAGCTAGTCAACTAGAGGCTTACTAGGGACATGGTGTTGTCTATGTATCCACACATGTATCTGAGTTTCCTATCAATACAATTCTAGCATGGATAATAAACGATTATCATGAACAATGAAATATAATAATAATAACTAATATATTATTGCCTCTAGGGCATATTTCCAACAGTCTCCCACTTGCACTAGAGTCAATAATCTAGTTCACATCACCATGTGATTAACACTCACAGGTCACATCGCCATGTGACCAACATCCAAGAGTCTACTAGACTCAATGATCTAGTTCACATCACTATGTGATAAACACTCAAAGAGTTCTGGGTTTGATCATGTTATGCTTGTGAGAGAGGTTGTAGTCAACGGGTCTTGCCATATTCAGATCCCTATGTATTTCGCAAAACTTTATATCATAGATGCTGCTACCACATTCCACTTGGAGCTATTCCAAATTGTTGCTGCATTATACATATCCGGTATCTCTACTCAGAGCTATCCGGATAGGTGTTAAGCTTGCATCGACGTAACTCTTTACGTCGAACTCTTTATCACCTCCATAACCGAGAAACATTTCCTTATTCCTCTAAGGATAATTTTCGACCGCTATCCGGTGATCCACTCTAGATCACCTTTGTACCCTCTTGCCAGACATGTGGCAAGGCACACATCTGGTGCGGTACTCAACATGGCATACTGTACAAAGCCTATGACAAAAGCATAGGGGACGACCTTCGTCCTTCCTCTTTCTTCTACTGTGGTCAATCTTCGAGTCTTACTCAACTTTACACCTTACAACTCAGGTAAGAACCCCTTCTTTGACTAATCTATTTTGAACTCCTTCAAAAACATGTCAAGGTGTGCGTTCTTTGAAAGTATTATCAGGCGTCTTGATCTCTCTCTATAGATCTTGATGCCCAATATGTAAGCAGCTTTATCCAGGTCTTCCTTTGAAAAACACTCTTCAAATAACCGTTTATGCTTTCCAGAAATTCTACATTATTTCGGATCTACAATATGTCATCCACATATACTTATCAGAAATGTTGTAGTGCTCCCACTCACTTTCTTGTAAATACAAGTTTCTAGCAAACATTGTATAAACCTAAAAGCTTTGATCACTCCATCAAAACATATATTCCGATTCTGATATGCTTGCTTTAGTCCATAGAAGGATTGCTGGAGCCAGCATACCTTTTAGCATCCTTAGGATCGACAAAACCTTTTATTGTATCACATACAACTTTTCTTACGAAAACTTGGTAAGAAAACTTGTTTTGACATCCATCTGTAAGATTTCATAATCGAAAAATACAGCTAATGCTAACATGATTCCGACGGACTTAAGCATCGCTACGGGTGAGAAATTCTCATCGTAGTCAACTCCTTGAACTTGTGAAAAGACTCTTTCCCACAAGTTGAGCTTCATATACGGTAACATTACCGCCCACGTCCGTCTTCTTCTTAAAGATCCATTTATCTCAATGGCTTGCCGATCATCGGGCAAGTCCACCAAAGTCCATACTTTGTTCTGACATATGGATCCTATCTCGGATTTCATGGCTTCTAACCATTTGTCGGAATACGGGCCCACCATCGCTTCTCCATAGCTCGTAGGTTCATTGTTGTCTAACAACATGATATCTAAGACAGGATTACCGTACCACTCAGGAGTAGTACATATCCTTGTCGACCTACGAGGTTCGACAACAACTTGATCCGAAGCTTCGTGATCACTATCATTAACTTCCTCTTCAACAGACGTAGGCACCACAGAAAACATCTTTCTGTGTTGCATCACTCTCTGGTTGAAGTAAAGGTTTGACAACCTCATCAAGTTCTATCTTCCTCCCACTCAATTCTTTCGAGAGAAACTCCTTCTCGAGAAAGGACCCGTTCTTAGCGACAAACAATTTGCCCTCGAATCTGAGATAGAAGGTATACCCAACTGTCACCCTTGGGTATCCTATGAAGATGTGTTTGTCCGCTTTGAGTTCGAGCTTCTCCGGCTGAAGCCCTAAGCATCGCATCCCCAAACATTAAGAAACGACAACTTTGGTTTCTTGCCAATCCAATGTTCATATGACGTCGTCTCAACGGACTTAGATGGTGTCCTATCTAAAGTGAATGCAGCTGTCTCTAACGCATAACCTCAAAATGAAAACGGTAGATCGGTAAGAGACATCATAGATCGCACCATATCTCATAAGGTTCGGTTACGACGTCCGGACACCATAACCCAGTGGTGTTCCAGGTGGCTTCAACTGTGAAACAATTCCACAATGTCTTAAGTGATTGCCAAACTCATAACTCTGAAAATCCCCTTTTGATCAGATCATAGGAACATGATCTTATTGTTATGATGATTCTTAACTTCACTCTGAAATCGCTTGAACTTTTCAAATGTTTCAGACTTGTTCTTCATTAAGTAAATATACCTATATCTACTCAAATTGTCAGTGAAGATGAGAAAATAGCGATATCCACCGCACGCTTCAATTCTCATTGGATCACACGCATCAGCATGTATGATTTCCAACAAGTCACTTGCCCGTTTCATTGTACCTGAAAACGGGGTCTTAGTCATCCTGCCCACGAGGCATGGCTCGCATGTGTCAAGCGATTCGAAATCAAGTGACTCCAAACATCCATCGACATGGAGTTTCTTCATGCATCTTACGCCAATATGACCTAAGCGGCAGTGCCACGAGAAAGTGGTACTATCATTATTAACTCTACAACTTTTGGCGTGAACATGTGTATTACCACGACCGAGATTCAATGAACCATTCACATAGGGTGCATGACCATGAAAGGTATCATTCATGTAAATAGAATAACCATTATTCTCTAACTTAAATGAATGACCGTATTGCAATGAACATAATCTAATCATATTCATGCTCAACGTAGACACCTGGTAACATTTATCTAGGTTCAATACTAATCCCGAAGGTAGATGGAGCGTGCGATGGTGATCTCATCAACTTTGGAAACACTTCCAACACAAATCGTCACCTCGCCCTTAGCCAGTCTCCGTTTAGTCCGTAGCTTTTGCTTCAAGTCACCAATAATAGTAACTGAACCAGTATCTAATACCCAGGTGCTACCAGGAGTACTAGTGAGGTACACATTAATAACACGTATATACTTTGAAGTTGCCAGCCTTCTTATCTACCATGCATTTGGGGTAATTCCGCTACCAGTGACCGTTCCCCTTACAATAGAAGCATTTAGTCTCGGGTTTGGGTTCAACCTTGGGTTCCTTCACTGGAGCGGCAACTGTTTTGCCATCCATGAAGTTTCCTTTCTAGCCCTTGCCCTTCTTGAAACCAGTGGTCTTGTCAAACCATCAACACTTGATGCTCCTTCTTGATTTCTACCTTTTGCGGTCTTAAGCACCGCGAATAGCCCCGGGATCAACTCCATCCCTTGCATGTCATAGTTCATCACGAAGATCTAGTAGCTTAGTGATAGTGTCTAGAGAACTCTATCAATCACTATCTTATCTAGAAGTTTAATTCCCACTTGATTTAAGTGATTGTAGCACCCAGACATTCTGAGCACATGCTCACTAGCTGAGCTATTCTGCTCCATCTTGTTGGCAAAAGAACTTGTCAGAGGTCTCACACCTCTCAACACGGGCATGAGCCTGAAATCCCAATTTCAGTTCTTAGAACATCTCATATGTTCTATGGCGTTCAAAACGTCATTGGAATCCCGATTCTAAGTCGTAAAGTATGGTGCACTAAACTATCAACTAGTCATCAGGATGTGTCTGTCAGGTGTTCACAACATCCACAGACGACGTTGTAGGGGTTTGCACATCGAGCGGTGCATCAAAGACGTAAGCCTTCTGTGTAGCATTGAGGACACTCCTCGGACTTCGGACCCAGTCCGCATCATTGCTTACAATATCTTTCAACTTAATCTTTCTCTAGGAACGTATTGAAACAGGGAGCTACAACGTGAGCTATTTATCTACAACATATTTACAAAGACAATTTAGACTATGTTCATGATAATTGAGTTCATCTAATCAAATTAATTTAATGAACTCCCACTGAGATAGACATCCCTCTAGTCATCTAAGTGAAACATGATCTGAATCGACTAGGCCGTGTCCGATCATCACATGAGACGGACTAGTCATCTACGGTGAACATCTCATGTTGATCGTATCTTCTATACGACTCATGTTTGACCTTTCGGTCTTCCGTGTTCCGAGGCCATGTCTGTACATGCTAGGCTCGTCAAGTCAACCTAAGTGTTTCGCATGTGTCCCGAGGCCATGTCTGTACATGCTAGGCTTGTCAACAGCCGTTGTATTCGAACGTTAGAATCTATCACACCAGATCATCATGTGGTGCTTCGAAACAACGAACCTTCGCAACGATGCACAGTTAGGGGGAACACTTTTCTTGAAATTTTAGTGAGGGATCATCTTATTTAAGCTACCGTCGTTCTAAGCAAATAAGATGTAGAACATGATAAACATCACATGCAATCAAATAGTGACATGATATGGCCAATATCATTTTGCTCCTTTTGATCTCCATCTTCGGGGCTCCATGATCATCGTTGTCACCGGCATGACACCATGATCTCCATCATCGTGTCTTCTTGAAGTTGTCTCGTCATCTATTACTTCTACTACAATGGCTAACGCTTTAGCAATAAAGTAAAGTAATTACATGACGTTTAAATTGACACGCAGGTCATAAATAAATTAAGACAACTCCTATGGCTCCTGCTGGTTGTCATACTCATCGACATGCAAGTCGTGATTCCTATTACAAGAACATGATCAATCTCATACATCACATATATCACTCATCACATCCTTTTGGCCATATCACATCACACGGCATATGCTGCAAAAACAAGTTAGACGTCCTCTAATTGTTGTTGCAAGTTTTTACGTGGCTGCTATAGGTTTCTAGCAAGAATGTTTCTTACCTACGCGAAAACCACAACGTGATATGACAATTTCTATTTACCCTTCATAAGGACCCTTTTCATCAAATCCGATCTGACTAAAGTGGGAGAGACAGACACCCGCTAGCCACCTTATGCAACTAGTGCATGTCAGTCGGTGGAACCAGTCTCACGTAAGCGTACGTGTAAGGTTGGTCTGGGCCGCTTCATCCCACGATGCCGCCGAATCAAGATAAGACTAGTAACGGCAAGTAAATTGACAATATCGATGCCCACAACTGCTTTGTGTTCAACTCGTGCATAGAAACTACGCATAGACCTAGCTCATGATGCCACTGTTGGGGATCGTAGCAGAAATTTAAAATTTTCTACGCATCACCAAGATCAATCTATGGAGTAATCTAGCAACGAGGGGAAGAAGAGTGCATCTACATACCCTTGTAGATCGCTAAGCAGAAGCTTTCAAGTGAACGGGGTTGATGGTGTCGTACTCGTCGTGATCCAAATCACCGATGATCCTAGCGCCGAACGGACGGCACCTCCGCGTTCAACACACGTACGGAACGGAGACGTCTCCCATGCCTTGATCCAGCAAGGAGGAAGGAGAGGTTGAGGAAGAGAGTCCAACAGCAGCACGACGGCGTGGTGGTGATGGAGTGGCAGTTCTCCGGCAGGGCTTCGCCAAGCTCACGCGGAGGAGGAGAGGTATTGGAGGGGAGGGGCTGCGCCAGGTTCAAGGGTGTGGCCGCCCTCCCTCCCCTCCACTATTTATAGGTGGGGAGAGAGGGGGCCGGCCCCTCTAGATCCCATCTAGGGTTGGGGGCGGCGGCCAAAGGGGGGAGGAGTGCCTCCCAAGTCAAGTGGAGGCCCTCCCCCTTAGGGTTTCCCCTCTCCCATGCGCATGGGCCTTGGGGGGTTGGTGCCCTTGGCCCATTAAGGTTAGGGCGCCCCCCTACAGCCCATGCTGCTGTATTGGACATGGTGGAACATTTTCCGGACCTCCGGACCCCTCCGGAATCCTCCGGAACCTTCCAGAAGCTTCCCGGTACAATACCGGAAAAACAGAACTTTTCCCGGAACTCGAACAACAACTTTCCATATATAAATCTTTACCTCCGGACCATTCCGGAACTCCTCGTGACGTCCGGGATCTCATCCGGGACTCCGAACAACATTCGGTAATCACATACAAGTCTTCCTAATAACCCTAGCGTCATCGAACCTTAAGTGTGTAGACCCTACGGGTTCGGGAACCATGCAGACATGACCGAGACAAATCTCCGGCCAATAACCAACAACGGGATCTGGATACCCATGTTGGCTCCCACATGTTCCACGATGATCTCATCGGATGAACCACGATGTCGAGGATTCAATCAATCCCGTATTCAATTCCCTTTTTCCAGCGGTATTGTACTTGCCCGAGATTCGATCATCGGTATCCCGATACCTTTTTTAATCTCGTTACCAGCAAGTCTCTTTACTCGTTCCATAACACATCATCCCGTGATCAACTCCTTGGTCATATTGTGCACTTTATGATGATGTCCTACCGAGTGGGCCCAGAGATACCTCTCCGTTTACACGGAGTGACAAATCCCAGTCTCGATTCATGCCAACCCAACAAACACTTTCGGAGATACCTGTAGTGTACCTTTATAGCCACCCAGTTACGTTGTGACATTTGGCACACCCAAAGCACTCCTACGGTATCCGGGAGTTGCACAATCTCATGGTCTAAGGAAATGATACTTGGCATTAGAAAAGCTTTAGCATACGAACTACATGATCTTTGTGCTAGGCTTAGGATTGGGTCTTGTCCATCACATCATTCTCCTAATGATGTGATCCCGTTATCAACGACATCCAATGTCCATGGTTAGGAAACCGTAACAATCTATTGATCAACGAGCTAGTCAACTAGAGGCTTACTAGGGACATGGTGTTGTCTATGTATCCACACATGTATCTGAGTTTCCTATCAATACAATTCTAGCATGGATAATAAACGATTATCATGAACAAGGAAATATAATAATAATAACTAATTTATTATTGCCTCTAGGGCATATTTCCAACACGGGATCCCTTTAACTCAAGAAACATAAAAGGTCTACACTACATAGCTCCTAGAAGTTCATTCTTGGGGATATATCTTTTGTGATGGTCGTTGATCCATGCAACTACAACCAAAGGAACTAATACCTTTGACTACAACATTCCACTTGAGCTTAATGTTGAAATTTATTCTTGGCTCAAGATGGAAGCATAAGCTTGATCATATCATTTGATGAAGACTTCAAATAGCTCCCCCATAAGCCATGCGGGGACAACTTTATTGTAGCCCATCTTCATATGTCCATCATGTGATCATCCACAAGCTTCAAGCATGTAATACTGCGGGATTCTTATCTTGAACTTGCCCTTGTTAAGCATGATCGCCATTACTTGATGTCATCCTCTCATGGATAATAGAATTTTCATCTTGATGCAAGCCCATGAGAGTCACCTAACCCACATAGATATATAAAACACATAGTATGGTTTAGTACACATAATGTAATTGACCATTATGTACCATACCACAAAAACCAATGTGGTACATTATTTGTGCTTGTGTGTTGACCATATTTGAATTCAATCTTCGATATTCATCTAGGTCACATTTATCTTTGCTCCATGATTAATCTTGATGTCTTGAAGGCCATATTGAACTCTTAAGAGGTACAATGAATTCTTCACTTGAATTACTTGCTTCAAGACATAATCATACATGACTCAACATATGAGAGCATCATTCTTCTAATCTTCAAGCCATATGGGAATTCTTCTCTTTAATCATTCACTCGAGAACTTGATCCATTATGATTCAGTCATTGATCTCAATCTCGATGAATGTAGATGGCATTCATTTCGAATTCATTCAATCTTCTTATTGCATTGCGTTACCCATGGAACAAACTTTCATATGTCTCTTGATGCCTTTGTTTCTTCATAGGAATTGTCATTCATCATCAAGTCACAATGCATATGTTTGTATTGATGGATTACATCCTTCAGTTCATCCAATATTCTTCATGCATTGTCAATGGGACTTTCCTTCAAATGTATAACTCAATGCAAACATTAGTCCATTAGGATTGTCATCAATTACCAAAACCACACATGGGGACTACGTGCACTTTCAATCTCCCCCATTTTGGTTGTTGATGACAATCTCAACAAGAGGGTTTATATATTGAATTTTAAATACAAATATGCAATTCATCCGAGGATAAATTGTATTCTTGAGGTGGTTTTGACAGCATCAAGTGTCACAAAGATACTTGAATTTATCAAAACTGGTTGTATTAGCATCAAACACTACACACGCATTTGATGTTAGCACACCCACAATATATAGAGCAAACTCCCCCACAATATATGCACGTGTGAATGAACTTTGAATGTCATTGCATATATTGGTTGATATAAACTAGGTGAAGTTTTCTCTATATAAAATACTCATCAATGCAACACCACATATATATAACAAGGGTAGGTAAGCATGAATGACAACAAGAACACTAAGAACACTTATATTCAAACCCTCTAAACTCCCCCCCCATTGGCAACAAATGCCAACATGGGAAAAATCTAGAAGTCAATATAGTATGAGTTCCTCCTTAATGTGTGCATATTACAAAATGTGAGTGAAGATTAAATACACATACTCAATGACGAAAATTAGTGGAGCTCGGGATCTATAGAATGCAACAAGGTATTATGATATGAAAATAAGCATTCTACATGTGAGAAAAAACATTAAAAAACAAAAAGAACATAGTTGGACATGATATAATATGAATACCCAATTTGATCATGATGATAAGAATGGGTCCAACATATATTCAAAACACATGAGTGCACAAGATTATATGCAAACATACAAGCACTCACTACTCAACCTTTTACCAAGACCACCACCGAATCGAAAAGGAAACAAACAAGGTGACCCGCAAGGAGTAAATGATATCAAGGTAAGATCTGAAGTTTCTTATGTATAAAAATTTCTAAGTGGACAATAGTAGTCTATGTATCCACAAAGAAACTTGCATACATAAAATACTCACAAGAACATGATATGCACAAGTGAGTCCATTATTATACAATTATGATCCTAGCATAAGACCAATTGAATGTACCAAGGCACATGGTACAAAGCACATGGCACAAATTGATCTCATTTGCATAACAATGAATTACTAAGTAAGATAGAAAATAACACAAGAAAATAGAGTGTTTTTTTGCAATTTCATCAAAATGTCACATGAGAGAACATTTTAGGATTTGATATGCAATGAATTACTTAATTGGCATATTTTGGGATAAGTGAATCATGAATATGAATTTATAGGTCCCTATTATATGGTTCTTCTAAAATGTCTCACCATTGCAATAAAATGTCTTCTAGTAATATGCAAGAGAACACAAATACAAGAAGTAATATACATGCCTTGATGCAACCTACACAAGGTTGACTCTATTTATGTATATGCATGAACTAAATAATTGTTACCGAGAAAGCATTGGTACGAATTAGTAGATCAACGAGCCATCCAAGCTTGGCTCTAATTCCTTGTTTGTTTCACCACCTTCTTCATGAATAAGCCAAGCGCACAATGCTTTTCCATTATACCAAAAGAAAATTTTAAGTACAATATGGTCCCCAAACTTATTGGGTCCGAATTAGTTAGCATAACTACAAAACATAAGGTAAAACCAATTAAATACGTGCATATGGATATGGATGTGAGTTTCATGCACATCTTAACGGTTAAGGATTTGATACCATTTGATGATTTTACCCTATATATTGGATCAAAGAAAGCAAACAAGGCATGAAGATATACAACTAACAAATATGCATGCACAAGCCTAGCAAGATCCCAGGAGATACAATTTAGACACAAGAACACATACACCATGAATACTACAATAACACACAAATCATTCATGTTGGCCAAGTTGCATCAATGTGATGAATCAACACATGATCACACATAGAGTTCCACATAAGAACAAAGCAAATCCCATGAGCATACAAGATATAAATTTCAGACATACTCATAGGCATATCTTACTGGATTGGATACAAGATAATAAAAGCAATGAGATAACCAGCTCCCATAACTACACAAAACCAATAAGATGAACTCAAACAAAGACAAGCGAGAACATATTCATTGGCTAAATATAAAATACAATATGAAGCACTAGACGAGATGAAGATTATCCTGAAGGTCTACCACATAATGAATACCATGTATAAGTGAAAGGATCGAGAAGAGGTGTCTAGAGGGGGGTGAATAGACTCTTAGCAAGAAAAGTAGCAGTTTTTAATCTCTTCAAGTTGAGGTGGAGTTTAAGCACAAGTTTAAACATTCACAATACATATTAAGGAAGCATGCCAAGAGTATATGAGCAGCGGAAAGTAAAGCATGCGATTTGCAGGAATGTAAAGGGATGGGATTGGAGTGTGCAAATGCAATTGGAGACACGGAGTTTTTTTATCCGTGGTTCCAATAGGTGGTGCTATCGTACATCCATGTTGATGGAGACTTCAACCCACGAAGGGTAACGGCTGCGCGAGTCAACGGAGGGCTCCACCCATGAAGGGTCCATGAAGAAGCAACCTTGTCTATCCCACCATGGCCATCACCCATGAAGGACTTGCCTAACTTGGGTAGATCTTCACGAAGTAGGCGATCTCCTTGCCCGCACAAACTCCTTGGTTCAACTCCACAATCTTGACGGAGGCTCCCAAAGTGACACCTAACCAATCTAGGAGACACCACTCTCCAGAAGGTAATAGATGGTGTGTTGATGATGAACTCCTTGCTCTTGTGCTTAAAATGATAGTCTCCCCAACACTCAACTCTCTCTCATGGATTTGGATTTGGTGGAAAGATGATTTGAGTGGAAAGCAACTTGGGGAAGGCTAGAGATCAAGATTTATGTGGTTGGAATGGAATATCTTGGTCTCAACACATGAGTAGGTGGTTCTTTCTCAGAATATGTATGATGGAAGTGTAGGCACGTTCTGATGGCTTTCTCCACGAATGAACAGTGGGTGGTGGGGTATATATAGCCTCCACACAAAATCTAACCATTACACACAATTTACCAATCTCTTCCGCCAAGCTATGGGACGTTCATCTCGAACTATCATATGCATGGCATGGATAAGAAGCTCACTGAATTGCATGGGATGCTCAAAGTGGCAGAGCAGGATATTAAGAAAGGCACGCATCAAGTGTTGATGGTGCAGAAATCGGCTAAGTTCAAGAAGAGTTGGTCTAAGAAGAAGGCTAAGGCAAAGGGCACGGACATGGTAACCTCCGCCGCTGCGGCGAAGTCTGGACCGGACTCAAAGACCATTTTCTATCATTGCAAGAAAACTGATCACTGGAAGAGGAACTGTAGGAAGTGGCTTGCAGAGCATGGCAAGAAGGCCGGGAATGCTACTTCAGGCAAAGGTACACTTGTTGCATATGTTATAGACATTTACCTTGCTGACATACCTAGTAGATCTTTGATACCGGATCGGTTGTTCATATTTGCAACTCGACGTAGGGGCTGGTAGGAACTAGGCGTGTGGCACAAGGGGAGATTGACATCAGGGTCGGCAACAAAGCAAGAGTTGCTGCGTTGGAGGTCGGCACGATGCAGCTCTAGCTTCCTTCTAGATTTATTTTGGAATTGAATAATTGTTATTACATTCCTGCACTTAGTCGGAACATTATTTCTGCCTCATGCTTGATGAGTCAGGGTTATGAAATCAATTTAAAGGACAATGGTTGTTCGATTTATTTGAATGGTATGTTCCATGGCTATGCACCCATTGTTGATGGGTTATTTATATTGAATCTAGAACAGGAACCGGTCTATAACGTGAATGTCAAGAGGCATAAGCCCAATGAGATAAATCTGACGTACTTCTAGCATTGCCGTCTTGGACACACTAGTCTGAAACGCATGAAGAAGCTCCATGATGATGGACTCCTAACTTCGACCGACTTTGGGTCGCTCGAGACATGCGAATCATGCTTGCTCAGCAAGATGACTAAGTCTCCTTTCGCAAAGAGTTGCGAGAGGGCATCTGAGTTGTTGGAACTGATACACAGTGATGTGTGTGGACCAATGAGCACAACTGCCAGAGGTGGCTATCAGTACTTCGTGACTTTTACCGACGACTTGAGTAGATATGGATATATCTATTTGATGAGGCACAAGTCAGAGACTTTTGAAAAGTTCAAAGAGTTTCAAAACGAGGTGGAGAATCAGCTCGTCAAGACTATAAAACTTCTACGATCTGATCATGGAGGTGAGTACATGAGCCAGGAGTTTGATGATCATCTGAAAAGCAGAGGTATATTACCTCAGCTCACACCTCCGGGTACGCCACAGAGAAATGGTGTATCAGAACGGAGGAATTGCACCTTGTTGGGCATGGTTCGATCTATGATGAGCAAGTCGGATTTACCCTTGTCATTCTGGGGATACGCTCTAGAAACTGCAGCTTTCACACTTAACAGGGTACCATCAAAATCCGTAGACAAGACACCACATGAGATGTGGACCGGGAAGAGTCCCAGTTTGTCTTTTCTAAAGACTTGGGGTTGTGAAGCATTTGTCAAGAAACTTATGTCAAACAAGCTTACACCCAAGTCGGATAAATGCATATTCGTGGGATATCCGATGGAAACCTTGGGATATAACTTCTACAACCGGGAAGAGAACAAAGTGTTTGTTGCTCGGAACAGGGTTTTCCTTGAGAAAGAGTTTCTCAGTCAGGAGGCCAGTGGGAGGACAGTCCAACTAGAAGAAATTCGAGGACCACTCGGGGACGGCTCGGCTGGTGATGATATCAAACCAGAGTCAGTCAGGGAACCCGTAGTGGAAGCGGCACCGGAACCACAGAGGTCGGAAAGATTGCAGAGTGCGCGATGTATTGTTGCTAGAAAGCGATGATCCAGCCACATATGTGGAAGCGATGGTGGGCCTAGATTCCGAGGCATGGCTAGTGGCCATGAGATCCGAGTTAAAGTCCATGGATGAGAATCAAGTTTGGGACTTGGTTGATCTGCCGCCTGGCGTAATGGCCATTGGTTGCAAATGGGTCTTTAAGAAGAAAACCGATGTGGATGGAAATGTTCAGATCCACAAAGCTCATCTTGTCACTAAGGGTTATGGACAAGTTCAAGGAATTGACTACGACGAGACTTACTCGCCGGTAGCGATGCTGAAGTCGGTGAGGATCGTACTAGCCATAACTGCATATTTCGATTACAAGATATGGCAGATGGATGTCAAGACGGCTTTTCTTCATGGAAATTTAACCGAGGACGTGTATATGATACAACCCGAGGGTTTTGTCGATCCGACTAGCACTAGTAAGGTATGCAAGCTCAAGAGATCCATTTATGGGTTGAGGCAAGCGTCTCAGAGCTGGAACATTCATTTTGATGAGGTCGTCACTGGTTTCGGCTTCATCAAAAGCGAAGAGGACTCTTGTTTATACAAGAAGTTAAGTGGGAGCTCGATAGTGTTTTTGATCTTGTATGTGGATGACATACTACTGATCAGAAATGATATTTCGATGCTGAACTAGGTCAAGGAGTCATTGAGTGGCAAGTTTTGGATGAAGGACCTTGGTGAGGCAATGTACATTTTAGGCATTAAGATCTATAGAGATAGATCAAGGAGGCTGCTCGGCTTAAGCCAGAGCACGTACATAGATAAAGTGTTGAAGCGGTTCAACATGAGTGAGGCAAAGAAAGGGTTCTTGCCACTCTCACATGGTATAAGGCTAAGCGAGACTCAGAGTCCTTCGACATCTCATGAGCGAAGCAGGATGAGTAGGATTCCATATGCCTCGGCAATCGGATCCATCATGTATGCCATGATATGTACGCGGACCGATGTTGATTTTGCAATAAGCCTAACAAGTAGATACCAGGCCAACCCAGGTGAGAGTCACTGGGCAGCGGTAAAGACTATTTTGAAGTACCTGAAAAGGACTAAAGAGATGTTTCTAGTTTATGGAGGTGAGGAAGAGCTCATCGTAAGGGGTTACGCCGATGCTAGTTTCCAAACCGACAGAGATGATTGTCGATCATAGTCCGGATTCATGTACGTCATGAACGGAGGAGCAGTGAGCTGGATGAGTTCCATGCAAGATACAGTGGCCGATTCTACTACAGAAGCCGAATACATTGCGGCTTGTGAAGCTGCAAAGGAAGGTGTTTGGATCCGGAACTTTCTGGATGATCTTGGTATTTTCCCATCCTCGGTAAAACCGTTGGACCTTTGTTGTGATAATTCTGGTGCCATCGCACAAGCCAAGGAGCCGAGGAATCACCACAAGGTCAGACACATAGATCGGAAATATCACCTGATACGAACGATCGTAAAGAGTGGTGACGTAGAGTTATGCAAAATTCACACGGATGCAAATGTTGCGGATCCGTTGACTAAGCCGCTTCCACAACCCAAGCATGAGGGGCACGTTAGAGCTGTGGGCATTGGATGTCTATTTGATTGACTCTAGTACAAGTGGGAGACTGTTGGAGATATGCCCTAGAGGCAATCATGTATGATCATTTTCCTATGTGTTTATGAATAAAGATAGTCCTTGGACATTATCAATGATGTGTATCAGCAAGTACGTGACTTGTTTGTGGGACTATGCATTGTATGATGACTGTCCGAAAAGGTCCCTAGTCGAAAGGGTGTGTGGACGCGCGGCCAACTAGACTAGCATATGACACGGTCGATGGCTTGGTCTCACTAGCCATGGAGCATTGAATGCTAACCGGATAATATGGTCTTGGAAGGATCTGGTTGGATTTGACGTAGTCGGATCCGAGTCGAGATAAGGTCCGAGTCGGACAGACCCAACTATGAGACACAGCGATATGGCATATGTGAGTCTCTAGTACAACATATGTTCTATGTCCTAAGACCTGAGCTGACGCATGTACTCGGGATGGTGACAGACTTACTTTGGGCCAACCAAACGCTACTCCGTAACTGGGTAGTTATAAAGGTAGGTTTCGGGTTTGTCCAGAACCATGCTAAGAGACGTGGTCGAGCAAGATGGGATTTGCCCCTCCGATCAGGAGAGATATACTCTGAGCCCCTCGTGTGATCCGACCAGGATAAGCATCGCCGTGCGACAAGGCTTATGAGATAATCCGGTTTGTGGTCGGCATCACTAGAACGAGAAAGAGGTCGGGCTAGCACAAGGATGACAGACTCTCCTTGAGCTCGACAACATATATCGTGTGGCAAAAGGAATGGAAGTATGATGTACATGTTCGCTAACCAGCTTCATAGTCTGCTTGGTGTTCGGCATGCCTTGCTAGAGGCCGCTACCAACCGTGCAGTTCGGAGGTGATCCAAACTGCGACCAGGCCGACTTGAACCTAAGGGGTCGCGTGCTTAAGGGAAGGAACCTACGAGGTCAGATCTAAGGACACTGGTCGGATGTGATCCGAACTGTATTCGGATTGTGGCAGAGTAGACTTATGGGCTTTAGGGTCCGTGCGAGGCCCAAGTGTTGAGCCCGCGATGGACGCCTATATATATAGTGGAGGTGCCGCACACTCACGCGGCTGATCGCTTCGGTGCTATCACTAGGGTTTGCATGTGTTGCGAATAGACACCTCCACTCGTCGCCGGTTGTGTGATCGGTCCTAGAAGTCCGCCGCACGACGTTCCTCCTGCACGCGCGGATACGTTAGAGGCGGTGCACTTGCGCCGCTCCGGCGAACTTGTACGTGGGAACCGACCACCGGTTGTACGAGGGAGATCGGACGAGGAGGAGATGATCCACGTGGACGCGTTGCCCCAACTCTTCTTCCGCTGCATGACACTGCGCGTCGAGTGGTAACGAACTGTGATCCATCTCCCATAGCATGTTCTTGGTTGTTCTGCGCGTACGAAATTTTAAGTTGCAGTCGACGCACCCTACCGTAGAATCCAACAAGTTCATAATGTGACCTTTAGGCATTTCGGTGGGACTGATATGATCAAGTCAGTGGGAACGATGTGCTAGGGTTAGGGTACAACCTCATCTTAGTTTGACTGATTACACAAACTCGGTGGGGTCGATTTGGGTAATAAGAGAACCAGAGAGTTGGTCAAGCAAACTCGGTGGGACCGATTGCATATCTCGGTGAGACCGAGATTATTGCAATAGGCAACAGAGAGTTTGCAAGCCCATCTCGGTGAGATCGAGATCCCATCAATGAGACCGAATTGATTAGGGTTTTTGGCAGTGGCTATGTCAAGTGAACTCGGTGGCGTCGGATAGATCAAATCGGTGGGGCCGAGTTTGACTTTTGGTTTGGGACATATGTGGATATGAGAAAGTGGTTGAGGGCTTTGGAGCATATCACTAAGCACTTTGAGCAAGCAATCCATTAAGCAACACCTCATCCCCTTTTAATATTATTGGTTTTCCTATGGACTCAATGTGATCTTGGATCACTAAAATGGAAAATGTAGAGTCCTAAGCTTTGAGCTTGAGACAATCCTTTGTCCTTAGCATCTTGAAGGGGTTCCACATCCTCTTGTCCATGCCACTCCATTGTTGAACTTATCTGAAACATACTAGATAAAAGTATTAGTCCAACAAGATATATGTTGACATTAATTACCAAAATCACCCAGGGAGCACTTGTGCTTTCAATCTCCTCATTTTTTGTAATTGATGACAACATACATCAAAGCTTTAAATAAAGATATAGAGAAAGGCAGGTAAAGCTTTGGAAGGACATGTAACATGCATAGGCTCCCCCTACATGTATGCATTCATGTAAATATGAATATAAGATCATGTGAATGCATGATCATGATAGAGCAAGCAATGAGTTACATGTATCTTGGCTATATGCATCAGAGAAAAAGGTGTGAATATAGGGAATGTACCTTCATGCTCATGAGTCCTTCTTGCAAACAATATGTACATCAGCAAGAGATCCTCATGCACATGAGTGTGATGCATATACTTACCTTGTGGTCTTGAGCTGGCTTAGGAAGAGATGAACCTAAGTAAACAAGGTTAGATAACACAGATACATCTGCTAAACAGAACAAGATCTGCAAACCACAATAGTACCAAGATTGGGATGACATGTAGAGAGTGAGTACTAGGTACTCTATTTGAGTGTAGACATGTCCCCAAAAGGTAAACATATGCAATGAATTCAAATATTTCCTTCCCTTAGATGTCTTGCTCCCCCTGAATCTTATATGGGATACTGGGAGAAGATAGGGAACAAAATATCAGAACAAATGCAAAAAAACAGACATGAACATGTCTTTCCCCTCTAAATACATGTGACTTCTCTCCTCTTTGAATACCAAGAATCTGGGGTCTCTCTTTGATGTGATTATCTCTCTTTCTCCCCTTTGTATGATTAAGCTTTGATGTGAGCTCTCTCTCCCCCTTTGACATGAATTTCCAAGAAGGGGTCTTCTGGAGTGTTAGTCAAAATAGGTTTGGTCCTTGAGTCACATAGCAAAGCAGCAGGGAAAAATATGGTGTTGGTAGAGGATAAGAATCATCTAGTGGAGCTGGAACAAAATGTGCAGGATGCAAGTGACAAATAGTTTTCTCAATGTTGAAATCGGTTACACTAAGTTGTCATCTTCGGTGGCACTGAGTTGGTTCGGTTTGACCGAAAGTGATAAGTCAGTGTGTCCGAGTTCATTACAAAGAGAACACTAGTCACCTCAGCTCACTAAGCAAATAAGATCTCACAAGGATTTGCAGGGAATTAACTAAAAGATTTGCAATGAATTGGATGCAGGGAATGCAGAACAAAGATAAAAAGAAAAGAGATCTAGATGAAGTTTTTTTGAAAGGGGAAACAAATATGCATGAGACAAATGCAAGAGCACAGGGAAACACAAGAGAACTTCATCTAGAATTGGTCGGCGACAAAGTCACCTATGTTAGAGTATATTGACTTAGGATTCAAGCGAAGGCACTTGATCATAGGTCATACTCATCATTTAAGCTCAAAATGGGGTTACCATTTTTCGTTTAAGTATCTTGATGTATTCCCATCTTGTTGAGTTGCTTTGACCCAAGACTTGGGGTAAAGCTTCTCTAAGATGGAATAACATATCTTGGGTGGTGGTGTTGATCTTGATCATTTAGTTGAACTTGTGTGGGTTGCTCAAGGTTGATGTAGCTCATCAAGAGTTGGGAGCACCACTTGGAATTGGAGTTCATCTACCTACATGGGTTAGTTTTGCAAGGAAGAGCACTTGTGTATCCAAAATGACAATCATGAAACTTGATATAGAATTTGTCAAAGGATATATTTGAAGGGTTTCATGCTTCCTTGTTTTCAACCACTGTATTGCAGAGACTTGGTGATGTAGAGATTGCTCAAGATGTGAGTGAGTTGCAATCTCATAGATTTAGATTCATCCAAGTACCTACAAGGGTTAGATAACATGCAAGGGTGCAAATATATCCAAGACATATGATTATCATCATAAGAGAAATATCAAGGATTAGTCAAAGGCTTATGCCTTACATGTATCCAAATGGAGTTCCTACTCCAAGTTTGAAGCATAAATGATATTCAATTCACCTCTCAACCGGAAAAATACTTTCTCATCAAGCGGTTTGGCGAATATATCCGCCAATTGCTTATCGATACAAACATGCTTAAGATCAATATCACCTTTAGCAACGTGATCCCGAATGAAATGATGATGAACCTCAATATGCTTAGTTCGAGAATGTTGCACGAGATTGTGAGCAATATTAATAGAGCTTTCATTGTAACAAAGCAATGGAACATGTTTCACATATATCCCATAATCTTTAAGAGTTTGGGTCATCCAAAGTAATTGAGCACAACATGAACTAGCGACAATGTATTCCGCTTGGCCGGTGGATAAGGATACCGAGTTTTGTTTCTTGGAGGACCAAGACACAAGAGATCTACCAAGAAATTAACAAGTACCCATAGTGGACTTTCTATCAACCTTGTCTCCGGCATAGTCCCAATCGGAGTAGCCAACAAGATCAAAAGAAGACCTCTTAGGATACCAGATGCCAAAATTTCGTGTATCTATTAAGTATCTCATTCCCACTATCCTTTTCACAGCCTTAAGATGACATTCTTTAGGGGCCGATTGATATCGTGCACACATGCACACACTTAGCATAATATCGGGACGGGAGGCACATAGATATAACAATGAACCAATCATAGAGTGGTAAACTTTTTGATCAACCGGTTCACCATCTTTAGTCAAATCAAGATGTCCACTAGTAGGCATGGGTGTATTCATACCTTTGCATTCTTGCATATTGAACTTCTTGAATAAGTCCTTGGTGTACTTTGTTTGAGAGACAAAGGTACCTTCCTTAGTTTGCTTGATTTGCAAACCAAGAAAGAATTTGAGTTCACTCATCATAGACATCTCAAACTTCTCCAACATCAACTTTCCAAACTTCTCACTAAAATGAGGGTTAGTCAAACCAAATATGATATCACCAACATAAATTTGGCACACAAATAATTCTCCATTAACCCTTTTAGTGAAAAGAGCAGAATCAATTTTTCCCATCTCAAAGCCTTTTTCAATAAGGAACTTGGTCAAGCATTTATACCACGCTCTAGGAGCTTGTTTAAGACCATAAAGAGCTTTGTGAAGTTTGTAAACATGATTGGGTTTCTTAGGATTAACAAAGCCGGGAGGTTGTTTAACATAAACTTCCTCCTCAATTTCACCATTTAGAAAAGCACTTCTAATGTCCATTTGGTACAAGGTAATATCGTGGTGATTAGCATAGGCAAGTAATATGCGAATGGACTCAAGTATAGCAACAGGGGCATATGTCTCACCATAGTCCATACATTCGACTTGAGTGTAGCCTTGGGCGACGAGACGTGCTTTGTTGCGAATTACTTGTCCATCTTCATCTTGCTTATTGCAAAACACCCATTTGGTACCGATGATGTTGTGGTTGTTGTCGGGCTTCTCTACCAATGTCCACACTTGGTTTCTCTCAAAGTTGTGTAGCTCTTCATGCATGGCATTTATCCAATCCGGTTCTTCCAATGCTTCTTCAACCTTCATGGGTTCAATGTTAGAGATGAATGAATAATGTTCACAAGAATTAGCCAAACAAGATTTAGAGCGAGTGATTCTCCCGGTTTGGATATCATTGTAAATTTGCTCGACGGGATGGTCTCTGGCGACTCTTGCTCGAACTCGTGAGAGCTTTTGTTTTGGTTGGGGTGGAACATCTTGTTCTTCTTCTTGGCCTTCTTCATTGTTGACGTTGTCGTTCCCTTGTCGTGGTGGAGAAGGAGGTGGATGAGGTTCATCTTGGTGTACTTCCTGTTTTCTTCATCTTGGTGTGTCCCACTTGTGGATGCTTCCATATGAATTCTTGGTTCACCTTGTCGTGAGGTAGAAGCTTCCACTTGGACGGACGAGGTACACTCCTTCACCTCCGTTGGACGGATCTTGCCAATAGACAACTCTTGGATTGCTTTCGAAGGGTCTTTGTCTCCTACGTCAATTGGCAATTGATGTACTTGTGAGCCGTTAGATTCATCAAACTTCACACCTACCGTCTGTTCAACCTTTCGGGTGAAATTGTTGTAGACATGGTAAGTGTGAGAGTTTGATCCATAACCAAGTAGGAAACCTTCATGAGATTTAGGAGCAAATTTAGAACGATGATGCTTATCAAGAATGTAGCACTTTGAGACGAATACTCGAAAGTATCCAACTTGGGGTTTGTTACCGGTGAGGAGCTCGTACGCCGTCTTGCCGAGTATCTTGTGAAGATACAATCAATTTGTTGCATGACAAGCTGTCTCAACCGCTTCCGCCCAAAAGTGTTTTGCAGTCTTGTACTCATCAAGCATCATTCTTGCCATCTCAATAAGAGTTCGGGTTCTTCCTCTCAACAACTCCATTTCGTTGAGGCGTGTACGTAGCCGAGAACTCGTGTGAAATCCCTTCTTCGTCAAGAAAGGTATCCACATTTGCGTTCTTGAACTCCGTTCCATTGTCGCTGCGAACCTTCTTGATCTTCACTTTAAATTGATTTTGGGCTTTCCTAGCGAAGTTCTTGAAGATCTTTTGGACCTGCAATTTATCATCAAGAAAGAACACCCACGTAAATCTTGAAAAATCATCGACTATAACTAGAAAAAATGAGTTTCCACCGAGACTTTTGTAGGCATAGGGACCAAAGAGATCCATATGAAGTAGCTCGAGCGGTCTTCTTGTGGTCATGATGTTCTTCACGGGGTGGCTTTCTCCAACTTATTTTCCTGCTTGACAAGCACTACAAAGTCTATCCTTGTCAAATATAACATCTTTTACTCCAAGGATATGATCACCTTTAATAAGCTTATCAAGATTTCGCATGCCCACATGACCTAACCTTCTATGTCACAACCATACTTTAGATGATTTAGCAATTAAGAAAGTTCTAGGTTGAGCCTTTTTAGTGAAATCAACAATATATAGATCACCTCTACGTATACCAGTAAAGACCATTTTATGATTAACTCTATGAAACACTTGGCAATCTACTTCAGTAAACAGGACATTGAAGCCAAAGTCAGCAAGTCTAGATACGGAAAGTAAATTATAGCCAAGAGATTCAACGAGCATGAAATTTTGTATGGAGCTATCATGTGAGATGGGCACCTTACCAAGGCCAACCACCTTACCCTTTGAGTTATCACCAAAGGTGACATACTTTCAAGGGTCGTCGTTTTCAGCAAGCTCACGAAACATATCCTTGTCTCCGGTCATCTGATCGGTACATCCACTATCAAGAACCCATTCCTTTCCTCCAGACATGTAGCCGTGAAGATTAGCCATAAGACCAAAGTGTCTCATAGACTCATTGAGATCAAAGTCACTATCATTGTCCTCATCATAGTATCCATGTTCAACATCACCATGTGATGGATCAAATCCTAGAGAGAGTGATTCATTAGATAAATGATCATCACAATAGTCATCTTTATGAAATCTAATGGCTTCGGAGATGATATTGCTAATGATTCCTACATCTCCTTTGGCACGCATGTAGCGATCCGACCTCAAACGGTCAAATCTCTGTGCATAAATGTCATCCCTGGATCGGTAATGCTAACACACACAATACTTGAGTGGATTTATAACAGAGTAGCAATCACACACTTATTACATCGAATGTCTCAAGAGAGAACTTATTACAATAAATATGGCTTAAGGCCATCTAAATAAGATAGCAGCGGAAGACTTGGAAGATAAAGTGAGTTCATCAACTCCAACGGCATAGCTGAGTGCACGACAAACGACCTAGCGCACCATATTCCTCATCTGAAAAGTCTGCAACATGATATGTTGCAACCCGAAATGGGCCAGCACATGGAATATGCTGGCAATGTAACACAGTAGAGCAATGAACATAATAAATGCTATCACTACATGCATATATGGCTGGTGGAGGCTCTATGGTTATATGGTTTTTGCGAAAAGCCATTTTTTCCTACAACAAAGGAATATGTTTTGTTTAACTATCACGGTAGTTGAAACATCGAGAAGCTTCCTCCAACTCAATCCCAATTAAAAGTAATTAACAGCCCAACAAATTAATTTAGAGTGATGAGATCAAATCAATAATTCAAGTATCAGATACTCAAGATGTCCATAACCGGGGACATGACTAACCATGATTAGTTTGTACACTCTGCAGAGGTTTGCACACTTTTCCCCACAAGACTCAATCTCCTCCGTTGGATTTCTCGCACTTCATGATGTTTGAGAAACGGATGACCGAGGCATAGTCTTTCAGAAGCATTAACTCTAACCCTGGGTAGACAGTACCAACCTACATCTCCTACATCTGCTAGCCTACCACTGGAAGAGGTCATGCAACATACTCAACTATGCTAGAGCCCATAATAGCTTGTGGCTGCACACGGAAGTTTCTAGCATGAATAATCTTATGAGCCCTTTGAACCTGGGTGGCGAGTCATAGGATGATCACACGGGTCCTCCGGGATATTCTAGGACAACACTGGATTCTCCAGGTGCCCGCAACCAATCCACCCAAATGTGTATTTAAGTAGCCACCTTATGTTAACCATTAATTAAAAATCTCACATATGTCATGGATACACTCAAACCCAATCCACGTCTACGAGCATAGCATGGCAATATAAGCATAGCGTAGAAGTAACTCCCAAGGGTTTGATAGTAAATGGACAATAGGTTCTACCTCTTCATCTACTTCCCAATACCCACAAGTTAATCACATCATAATCATGCAATGTTTGAGGATTGTAACCAATGTATAAAAACTGGGTATGAAAAGAGGATGATCAATGTGTTACTTGCCTTGCTGACGATCCGCAAAACCTACAGACTTGTAGTAGCACGCTTCGCACTCTAGGAATTATATCGCAAACAAACAATAGCAAACATAAGCACTCAAGCATGATGCACAGGTAAAACTCAAATAAGAAGATCGAATCTGAAAATCCAACTGAAGAGATTCGATCTGGAAAAACAATCAATCGAATCGGAGCTACAGAACTGAAACTACGGTCAAAAGAACTTCGAATTCAAATCTGCTTGAAACCAAATTTTAAATTCTCAAAACCATGTTCAAGTTGATTAAACAGAAAGAGGTGCTCGAGACGAAGATTTTGGTGTTGGTTTTACTAGATTCGGACAAATGGTTGAAAAGTTACGAGGGTTTGAAGATCAGGGGCTAATCTGTGATAAAAGTAATCGCGGATAGGCCCCGGCCAAAAAAAGACTAAAGAATGAACGTTCACTGTCTGAACCTAACCGGCGAACAATGTCCGTTAAAACGAACGAACGGACGAACATCCGCTAAATAACTAAACCGAATAAAAACCGAAAAAACAAATCTAGGGTTTTTAAAAGAAAACCGATCGGTTTTTAGCTAATCGAAAAAAAATGACGGCGGCGGATCCGGCGAGATGGTCGGCGGGTGCGGCGGCGGTCGGCGGCGGCGGTGGCGCGACAGCGGGCGACGGCGCGGCAGCGGGCGGCATGTGCGACGGTTGGCGGCGGCGGCGCTAGGGTTTGGGAGCGCGGGCGG
The DNA here is from genome assembly GCF_003073215.2 of Triticum urartu. Taxonomy (NCBI): domain Eukaryota; kingdom Viridiplantae; phylum Streptophyta; class Magnoliopsida; order Poales; family Poaceae; genus Triticum; species Triticum urartu. The sequence continues at coordinate 128,025,147 of NC_053024.1, read as the reverse complement.
GCTGGCGGCTCGGGTGGGCCTCGGCGGCTTATAAGGCCTGAGCGCGGACAGAGTCCAGCTCGGGCACGGCCCAAGGTCGGTTCGTTTTTTTAAATAAGATTCCATAGAGAAAAATCCTAAATAAATAAAAATAAAATTCTAAAATTGCCAAAAACAATTTTCACCGTCTAAATAAAAGATTTAGAACAAAGTGAACATTTTCTTGGCCTAAAAATGCAATTTTGAAAAATGCATATTTTTCTAATGCAAACAAAATAGCGATAAAATCCAAATAAAATTATTTATTTGATTTTAACATTTTTCCTCCAATATTTCATTTGTTTTGGAGAAGTCATATTATCTCCTCTCATATATTTTTAATATGAAATATTTTTTTGGAGAGAAAAATAATTAAAACCAAAATGATCCCGGTTTCAATATTTGAGAAAATTTCAAATATGAAAATAATAAAATCCCCAACTCTCTCTGTGGGTCCTTGAGTTGCTTAGGATTTTTAGGATCACTACCAAAATGCAAATAAAATATGATATGCATATGATGACCTATGTATAACATTCCAAATTGAAAATTTGGGATGTTACAGGCACGCATGAGGTCACGAAGCTCAAATAGACAATCATCAAACTTAGGATCAGTAGTACTCATTTTATTCAAGGTAATTGACTTATGAAGAATCTCATCTAGATTTTGCAAGGAATAGTTTGGAAATCTTTCCTCAAGAAATCTCCATATGGTGTAGGCACAATCAAGAGCAGGCAAGCTAGCAATCAAGTTTCTAGGTAATCCTCTAGTGATTAGATTGATAGTTCTAAGATTATGGATCATGTCAATAGACTCATCAAGGGTAGGATGCAAGGGGTCAACAAGGTGAGCAAAAGGTGTAGTAATGTACTTGCTCAAATGATATTCATTGAAAATCTCAAGCATCCATTTTTTCACTCATGAAAGAACTCTCCATCAAGAATAGGCACTCTATGTCTAAGACTCCCCAACGTACAATCATCTATCTTCCTCCAATGGTGATTAAACCAAAGCAATGGAGACCAAAGCTCTGATACCAAGAGAAAGGATCGATAAGTGGTGTCTAGAGGGGGGTAAATAGACTCTTAGCAAGAAAAGTAGTAGTTTTTAATTTCTTCAAGTTGAGGTTGAGTTTAAGCACAAGTTTAAACATTAACAGTACATATCAAGCAAGCATGACAAGAGTATATGAGCAGCGGAAAGTAAAGCATGCAATTCGCAAGAATGTAAAGGGATGGGATTGGAGTGTGCAAATGCAATTGGAGACACGGAGATTTTTATCCGTGGTTCCGATAGGTGGTGCCATCGTACATCCACGTTGATGGAGACTTCAACCCACGAAGGGTAACGGCTTCGCGAGTCCACGGAGGGCTCCACCCACGAAGGGTCCACGAAGAAGCAACCTTGTCTATCCCACCATGGCCATCGCCCACGAAGGACTTGCCTAACTTGGGTAGATCTTCACAAAGTAGGCGATCTCCTTGCCCGTACAAACTCCTTGGTTCAACTCCACAATCTTGACAGAGGCTCCCAAGTGACACCTAACCAATCTAGGAGACACCACTCTCCAAAATGTAATAGATGGTGTGTTGATGATGAACTCCTTGCTCTTGTACTTCAAATGATAGTCTCCCCAACACTCAACTCTCTCTCTCATGGATTTGGATTTGGTGGAAAGATGATTTGAGTGGAAAGCAACTTGGGGAAGGCTAGAGATCTAGACTTATGTGGTTGGAATGGAATATCTTGGTCTCAACACATGAGTAGGTGGTTCTTTCTTAGAAAAGGTATGCTGGAAGTGTAGGCACGTTCTGATGGCTTTCTCCACGAATGAAGAGTGGGTGGAGGGGTATATATAGCCTCCACACAAAATCTAACCGTTACACACAATTTACCAAACTCGGTGGGACCGAATCAGAAAACTCGGTCAAACCGATTTAGTTCATAATGTGACCATTAGGCATTTCGGTGGGACCGATATGATCAACTCGATGGGACCGATGTGCTAGGGTTAGGGTACAACCTCATCTCTGTTTGACCAATTACACAAACTCGGTGGGACAGATTTGGGTAATAAGCGAAATAGAGAGTTGGTCGAGCAAACTCGATGGGACCGATTGCATATCTTGGTGAGACTGAGATTATCGCAATAGGCAACAGAGAGTTTGCAAGCCCATCTCGGTGAGATCGAGATCCCATCGGTGAGACCAAATTGATTTGGGTTTTTGGCAGTGGCTATGTCAAGTGAACTCGGTGGCGCCAGATAGATCAAGTCGGTGGGGCCGAGTTTGACTTTTGGTTTGGGACATATGTGGATATGAGAAAGTGGTTGAGGGCTTTGGAGCATATCACTAAGCACTTTGAGCAAGCAAGCCATTAAGCAACACCTCATCCCCTTTTAATAGTATTGGCTTTCCTATGGGACTCAATGTGATCTTGGATCACTAAAATGGAAAATGTAGAGTCTTGATCTTTGAGCTTGAGCCAATCCTTTGTCCTTATTATCTTAAAGAGGTTCCACATCCTCTTGTCCATGCCACTCCATTGTTGAACTTATCTGAAACATACTAGATAAAAGTATTAGTCCAACAAGAGATATGTTGACATTAATTACCAAAATCACCCAGGGAGCACTTGTGCTTTCAATAAGAGAAGAAGAATGTCGGTGGGAAACGACACCTACGGGATCACAAGAATCCCTACTAGGGTTGCCGGGGCACGGGGTTGTGAGAAGAGCAGGATTAACAGCCATCACAAGGATCGTTTACCCAGGTTCGAGCCACAAGGATGCATAAAACCCCAGTCCTGCTTTGGTGGATGTATTGAGTGTTCTTGAGCTCTCAAACTAGCTATGGTGGCGGTGTAGTTCAAAAGAGCCGAATCCCTCTCTAGTATGCCAAGGGCCTCCTTTTATAGTCGAAAGGGGTTGCCACGATGGCACACAGGAGGTGGAAAGGCCTACGGTGCTACGGTCTTATTGCTCGTGTTATAGGACAAGACGCATTTAATGCGTAGCTTAGGTGTCCCTTAGCTTTATTGGGGACGGGAACGAGGCCCGTCCTGTTCGTTGCCGCCTCGCCTTGCTTCGACACGCGCCCAGGCCAGCGGTGCATGCGGCGCCATGTAGGCAGGCAGGCAGCTAAGGTGGCGCGGTGGTAGGGCCATCACGAAGATCTGCATGCCACCACGTAGGTGCTTGCTGAGTTGGCGTAGAGGCCGCCCGTCGCCACGCAGGTGCCTGCCTAGCAGGTTGAGCTAGTAGCTGCTTAGGGATGGCAGTGGAGTCTTGGTCGACGCGGGCCTGGTAGTGGCCCTGCTGGCGTCCTCGGCAAGGGTCTTGTCGGGGGGCCCGGCAAGCGTCTTGCCGTGGCGTACAGTCGTCCCCGGCAAGGATCTTGCCGGGGGTCTTGTGGCTTTCTTCGGCAAGGATCTTGCTGAGGATTGTTGTCTTCCAATCCTCATCTGATCTTGAATATTCCTTGTCTTCACAAAGATTTGCATGTCACCATGGAGGTGCCTCCCGAGCCCTGGCCCAACGTGTTTGATGGTGTTGGAAACTGTGGGCTCAAGGGTGACGCGCTCCGCTGGTGTGGGCGAGCTGCCCCGGCAAGGGTCTTGCTGGGGGAACCTGCTCCGTCCCTCTACTTCTTTGTGTTCTTGGCCTTGGCGTTGTCTTGGGCTTCGGCTTCTCTCCGGCTCCCCTCCTCTGCCCTGCTTAGTGTGGCCGTGGCGCGCAGCTCCGACTGCCCGTGCACAAGTAAAGGGGTACAAAGGTGTGCCCCTACTTTTGTACACGGACAGGAGCCCCCGGGCCTTGGCCACACATAAGCGCGACACGTTGTTGGGCCAAGCCCAGAACGGTGCGCTGGCAGGGGGGCGGATTTTCACCGCAGTAATTCTTCGTCCGCTGCGCTTCCTCACGACCCGTGTTGAACGCGCGACGTGGGGGTGACGTGGGCGGCATGCGTGGGGAGGTTTCCGCATGCATGCGTCACATCGTGGTAAAGAGGCGGCTGCGCCTTCCCCATAAAAAGAGGGAGGCATGGAGGCGCGGCTCATTTACTGGATGGACTTAGGTCGCAGTCTTCAAGGTGCCCACGCCCCCCGATCACGGGGCGGGGAACGGTCCCCTCACCCATCCTTTCGACCCTGCACGTTCGCCACGCGTTCTTCATGCAAGTGGCAGGCTGTGGAGGCGGGAAACCGGGCCGTCGCTGATTGGGGCAGCGGGTTGGACCTGATTCCCTGCGCCTCCGCCGGCTGGATTGGCTGAGTGGGGCGCCCGAGTCTCGACCCCGCCCTTTTATAAAGAGGGGGAAGGAGGGCGCCATCCCACATTCTTCAGTATCCATCCTCCTTCATCTTCGCTTCTTTCTTCCACCTGCCATGGCGAGAGGAGGTGCTGAGCCTTCTATGGTGGCGGCGAGGGTCGTTGCTCGTTAGCGGGTCCCTCCTTCCCACGAGCCCGTGGCGGTGGAGCCAGCCACAAGAGGAAGGGGGAGGGGGCGTGGCCGAGGTCGCCGTGGCGGTCGGGGGAGAGGGGGACGAGGTGGCGCGGCGGCCGTGCCTCCGCCAGCGGTGCCTCCCACGATGGAGGGTCACGTCGGGGACCGGCCCCGCGAGTTCTTCATCAGGCTGCGCCGGCCACCGCGTCGTCGTCTTCGTCTCCCCACCCCCTTCGCAGAGGAAATGGAGCTCGATCCGCCCCAGACCTCAGGTTGCACATGAGGGGCTGCGGGACCGGCGGCACGTGTGTCGAAGTCGACTTTCCCGCTCCTCATGTCATGTATCTCTGTCGCGGATGGAAGACATTTGCCCGCATCCATAGCCTGACGGTGGGGATCGTCCTCTATTTCAAGTTAATGGAGGGCGGCTTGCTCTCCATCAAGGTCTTCGGAGACCTTGGAAATCGCCTGAAGTGCTGCGTGGAGAGATCCTCTGACGATGAAGATTCCTCCTCAAGCAGGAGTGGCGAGGAGGACAACGACAGCGACGACGAGGGAGTCGAGCGGCAGGATGCCGACTCCGACTTCGACTGACCTTGCTGCCACTTCCTCGGCCACGCACCCTACCGAGGGTCTTCCTTGCCAAGCTCTCCATCGGGAAGCTCCCCGTCGTCTCCTTGGGCGGCTGGCGTAGGAGGGCCGGAGAAGGCGAAGAAGGCGGGTGGCGGCCGTCGACTCAGAGTACGCGGGCACCGACGCCTTCGTCGCGTATTGCCAGCCCGCTGCCTCGTCTTCCAGCTCCTTTCCCGGCACCAAGATGTTCTCTTGGTGCCTTCTGTTCCTCGCACATCGCCTAGGCGCCCCTTTTGTCCTCCGCTGTCTTGCTCCACCCTCTGAGGAGAGGGACAAGAAAGGGATTACGGGCACCTTATCTTTTTTTAGTTTGTAGGCCTGTGGGCACTCGTTAGATTTAAAACTTGTAATCCCCTTGCACATGTTTTTCTTTCCGTATGAAGTGTACCTGTATGGGACATTTTTAATGAAAAAGGATGCCTGCCGGGCTTTTTGTGCGTGAGCGAGGTCCATGCCAAGGAACGAGTCCTTGTTATTTTTAAGATAAACATCATTACCCGGCAACAGGCCTTGCCGTCCCCCCACTTCGGTCGACCATTCTCGCGCTCTTGGCGGAGGCAGGGGCGAAGTAGAGTTAGGCCCCTTGTTTATCTCCTCGCCACCGCGACTACTACCAAATTCCGACCCAGGAGGTAGCTCTTAGGTACAGGAAAGGGGGAGCACGGTGGTTTTTGGAACATAAATGAGGTTTCATATGTCCCAGTTCTATACGGAAACGCATAACAGGGGGATGAAAGACTTATCTGAATCCGCAGCCCCCGGCAACCCTGGCTTGCCGTGGTTGGATCCTTGTATCCTCATCCACTAGCAACCTTGCCCTGCCGGGGCCAGAGCGCCGGTTCGTTGTCCTTTTCCCAAGCGGCTCAGCAGAAGTACCCTGCGAACCAAAGAGAACAGAAAGACGCACACTCGACCTCTAGGCCAGGGGTTAGTCACCGCTAAGCACTATCAACCCTAACCGAGGGATAGACTTAACCTAGCATGCATGATATAACTTAGGGCGCCAGCGCTTCATGTATTTATGCTCAGGGTCTTTGCCTGGCTTTGTACAGAGGGTTACATGCCCTGCCGGCAAAGCTTGTACAAAAGGTGGCTTGTCGGGAGGCCCGACAAGCCATGCCTTATGGGTAAAATTTGCGAAGATGCTCGATGTTCCAGGAGTTGCTCACTAGGACAGCATCTTCGGTCTCCAGGCGGACTGCGCCGGGCCTGGTGACTCGTATTACCCGATAAGGGCCTTCCCACTTCGGCGTCAACTTGTTGGGATTCTTGGCCGACTGAACGCGCCGAAGAACAAGGTCGCCTTCCTCAAAGCTTCGGGCATGGACCTTGCGGCTATGGTAGTGGCGCAAGGCCTGCTGGTAGCGTGCTGCTCTCATAGCCGCCCGAAGATGATCTTCCTCAAGGAGCATTGTGTCATCTTGCCGCAACTGCTCTTGCTCAAGCTCATCATAAGCGAGCACTCGAGGTGACCAGTATATGAGTTCCGTGGGGAGAACTGCTCCTGCCCCATATAGTAGGGCAAAGGGTGTCTGGCCGGTGGCTCGATTTGGCATCGCCCTGATCGACCAAAGAACCGCCGGCAACTCATCAACCTAGCGCCTTCCGCTCTTGTGCAGCTTGTCAAAAGTCTTCTTTCTCAGGCCTCGCAACACTTCAGCATTTGCCCTCTCCGCTTGGTCATTGCTCCGGGGGTGTGCCATGGAAGCAAAACAGAGCTAGCTGCCGAGGTCTTGAATGTATTGCATGAAGGTGTGGCTTGTGAACTGCGTGCCGTTATCGGTGATGACTCTATTTGGCACACCAAAACGGCAGACTAGTCCCTTGAAGAACTTGATGACTGATTGTGATGTTTCCTTCCTCACTGATTCCACCTCAGGCCACTTTGTGAACTTGTCGATTGCAACGTACAAGTACTCAAAGCCCCCGACATCACGGGGGAAGGGGCCAGTATGTTGAGCCCCCGTACCGAAAATGGCCAGGAGAGAGGGATTGTTTGAAGGGCTTGAGCTGGTTGATGAAGGTTCTTTGAATGGAACTGACACGCTTCACACTTGGTTACTAGTGTCGTTGCATCCTAGAGGGCGGTGGGCCAGAAGAAGCCTTGCCGGAATGCCTTGCCGGCAAGGGCCCTTGACCCTATGTGGGAGCCACATATGCCTCCATGTATCTCTACCAACAGCCCCAGTCCTTCCTCCTGGGGGATGCACTTCAATTTCACACCGTTCGGTCTTCTTCTGTATAGGACGTCATCGACGAACTGGTACAAGGCAGACCGATGGGCTACTTTTTCTGCTTCTTCCTACTCCTCAGGAAGTTCCCTTGTCTGGAGGAAATGGATGGTATGCTGTGCCCATGCTGGAGCCTGGAACTCGACGGCAAGGACCAAGGCATTTCTTCCGCCATCGGGGCAGTCATCTCTACGGCCAGGGCTTGGTGCCCTGCCGGAGCCAGCCGTCCCTCGGCGGGCTCGGGATCCGTGGCAACACCCTTACTGGTAGCCCCTAGGGGCTCGGCGGGAAAGTACTTGCTGGGCCCTGACTTCCTCCGCTTGTTCTGCTCTGTTGATGGCTCGATGGATGGTTGAGTTAAGCGAACCAAAAAGGTACCTGGTTCCACAGGTAGCTTGAATGCAGCGCGCTTTGACAGGTAGTCAGCGATGTCGTTCTCCACTGGGGGAACGTGCTCTACTTGTATACCGTCGAAGCGCTCCTCCAGTTTCCTCACCTCATCTACGTAGGCCTCCATCAACGGACTCTGATAATCTTTGTTAACTTGTCTGACGACAAGCTGTGAATCACCCCTGAAGATGAGCTTTTTCACCCCGAGGTTCGCCGCGATCCTGAGACCGGCAAGCAGCCCCTCGTATTCAGCTGTGTTGTTTGTGGACATCTCCCTGGGAAAATGCATCTGGATCACATACTTGAGGTGTTCCCCGGTGGGTGCGACAAGCAGCACACCGGCACCGGCGCCTTGCAGCGAGAAAGCCCCATCAAAGTACATGATCCAGTCGCGGCTTGCTTCCTTGCCGGGGAGAGCGGTCTCCTGGATTTCTTCGTCGGGCGTTGAGGTCCATTCTGCAATGAACTCCGCCAAGACTCTGCTCTGGATTGTCGAGGTAGTTTCAAACTTCAACCCAAATCTCGACAACTCCAAGGCCCATTCCACAATCCTTCCAGTCGCATCTGGGTTGTGCAGTATCCGTTGCAACGGGAGGCGGGTGACGACAGTGATCTTGTGGGCTTGGAAGTAATGACGCAGCTTCCTCGAGGCCATAAGGAGGTGGAAGAGCAATTTCTAGACACTAGAGTACCTCGACCTAGCCCCCTGCAAGAGGGAGCTGATAAAGTAAACTGGGTGCTGCATCATCTTCTTCTTCTACACCACTTCACTTGACTGTGTTGAGGCTTCCCCAACAAGGGTCTTTCCAGGGGAACCTGCTCCGTCCCTCTGCTTCTTTGTGTTCTTGGCCTTGGCGTTATCTTGGGCTTCGGCTTCTCTCCGGCTCCCCTCCTCTGCCCTGCTTAGTGTGGCCGTGGCGCGCGGCTCCGACTGCTCGTGCACAAGGGGTACAAAGGTGTGCCCCTACTTTTGTACACCGACAAAGAAAAATGGTATTTTGAATTATCATTCGGTCGTAGATTCCAAAATAAGCAAAAGATCATCTATACTAATCACAAGCATAACATGAGAGTTTTAGCAATAAACACAATGCTTGGATGGCATATTTTCAACATTCCAATTAGATAGATCATCATGCAAAGTAACAATTGGAATGTCTTGAAACAAATGATTTCCCAAATACAATTGCTAAGGAAACCATGGGGAAACCGCAAGGATGATATACGCAAACAAGTCTAGAGGATGCACACCAAAAAGGTGTTAACGTAATTGGGAACTTGTTGCAATAGCAAGCCACAAAGATATAAGGTAATCTAACAATATAAATTAGAGTGGCAATCCTCAATTGTTCACATTAACAAGGATTGTGATACACAAAAAGCATATCACTCCCCCATAATGTGAAAACCCATGTATTATACATAAGAGGCATATGAAATCCAACTAAAGGTAATCAATGGATGAGAATTTGAATTTCAAATGAACTTGTCATACCACATATTGACTAGATAATCTTGCACTATAAATACTAGGTGGTATCCCATATATATATACACATTTTAGGTTTGTGATGTGCCGAGAGCATAACACTCCCCCATAATGTGATGATCCATTAATATCTCAAAAGAGCCCAAAAAGATGCAACTAAGATGTAAAGAAGGCTGGAGACTATACACACAAATACATGACGTGCATAGCAACCCACACATGCTAGATACATAAATCAAGCATACTATGAGGCACGACATATACGAGTTCATGCAGGTACAAAACCTAAACATGCAAGAGGCAAGTAACTTTCAATGTAGAATATATAAGTACAAGTTACCGCCTCGAGGAGCATTGGAATGAAAATTTTGATGATAATCCACTTGACTTGGCTGGGACCATGATAAATGTTGAGAATCATTTTTATTCATGAACTAACCAAGTCCCCAATGCCCTCCACACACCTATTGATCAAGTTTGAGCTTGATGGTCCCCAACTAAGTTGGGTCCTAAGAAGTTAGTCACAATAGGCTTGGCAACTCAAATGGTATTATCCACTTCCAAACCCATTTGGACACCAACATACTTGGCCAAAAAATTGGCAACATTGTCCTTCCTAAGAGAATAATTATCACTGGCAATTGGAGGCTTAGATATGTTACCATTGGGACATGACGAGGCTATGTGTCCCTTATTATGGAAAATATAGCAACATGTACTCCCCCTTCTCTTCTTCTTTACTTTCTCAACTTGGGGAGCATTATCTCCGTTAATCATGGGTAGAGGCCTTTATTCATCTTGTGATTGAACATGAGGCCACTTTCTTTGTTGCTTCACACTTGAAGCCTTCTTCTTCAATGGACAAGATCTCACATGGTTACCAACTTTCTTGCACTTTAAGCAAATAATATTGGCCGAATTCTTGACTTGATCTTGTCTCTTCATCATGTTATGGGACTTCTTATTGGAGATAAAGTCATGTCCACTTTTGTCTTGTGGGTATTTTTGGACACACAAGATAACATTACCACATTTTTCCAAGTCATTCTTCAAACTAGTGGCATGGGCCTTGAGCTCATTAATTTCCTCTACATGGTTAGTTTCAACGCTAGAAACAAGAGGACTAGTGGAACTAGAAACCTCATGGTTAGAGAAACAAGACAGGGTGAGCAATTCATCATGAGTGGTAATAATATGAGAGGTGGATGAATTGCAAGGATTAGCACATGGAATAAAGCATTTAGAGTAGATGTGTTAATGTTCACATGAGACTCACAAGATTTTACCTCGGTGACCATAGCCTCGTGAACTAACTTTAGCTTACTATAAGAGACTAAAAGACCCTCATGAGTGCCCGAGAGCTTTTCATGACTTTCTTCAAATTTCCCATAATGCTTGTTAGCAAAGCAAGTTGAGCACATAGATCAACATTCTCCTTCAAAATTGATGCTTCACATGAAACCGAGTTAGTAGCACAAACAGCATTATCAATATGAGAGGAGCAAGTAGAAATTAGAGACTTGTCATGAGTTGATTGAAGCTCCTCATGAGACTTAGAGAGTTTTATGATCTCTCCCTTGACACTATTGCATTCAAGGAGAATGAGCTCAAAATCCTCTTTAAGTTTACAATGCGTAACTTTAATCTCTTCTTTTGAAGACCTCAAGTCACTAAGCGTTTCATGAGCCTTCGCAAGTTCATGTTCAAGTTGTTCACTTTTAGCTTGCTCATTAAGAAATAAATCATTACGTTTTTCAAAGCAAGCAAGAACATCTTGGAACCTTTTGTAAGTATTATTCTTAGCTCTATGGAGTGTTTTCCCAATCTCATAGAGATTTTGAGTTAAGTCATCATCATCATCCTCATTACAACTATCATCATGATCACTAAGATAAGATGATACCTCATCATTACCTCTTGCCATGAGGCACATGTGAACCAAAGGGGTTGATGATCATTCTTTTGGAGAAGAGAGTTCTTCATCAATCAAGCGTGCCTCATCTTTCTTGATTTCCTCTACATGGTTAGTCATAGAACAACTAGAGGAAACCAAAGCATTTCAATCATGGAAACACGAGAGAGAAAACATATCATCACAAAATATTTCTTCACTCACCATGTCATTACCTTGTGTCACACCACATGTTGGTGAAGTGGAAGATGTGGAAGTGTCTAAGTAATCGGAGGTGGAAGCAATAGAAAGCTCTTCGTGATATAAAAATGTGGAGAGCTCCTCCATTAACTCCTCCCAAAGACGATTATCTTCATCAAGATTGGACCCACCATGTATTTCGTCAAGTTTAGTCCAAGCCTCATGAGCTGACTTACAATCTGAGATTGACTTAAACACTTCAAAGGTTATAGTTTGATGAATGGCAAGAGAAACCTCACAATCAAGAAGCAAATGCTTGATAGATGGATATGGACCACCCTTTGCAATAGAAATACCTACAAGAACAATTGGCAAATCATTTGGACCCATGGCCCGAAAGCGGCAAAGCAAGTGAATTCTCCATAAGTGATAATTTGTGCCATCTAAATCAAAGGTGTCATTGTGTACTAAATCACTAGTCGACATCGATACTCTCTAGGTGGTAAAGCCTAATAAGGAGAGACCTAGCTCTGATACCAATTGAAAGGACCACGATGTCGCCTAGAGGGGGGTGAATAGGCGTTTTTAAAAACGTCTATGGATTTGGCTTTATCCTAATGTGGAAATAAACTAAGCGAATACTTTTCAAGAACAAATCCTAAATATACTAGGCTCAATTAAGTGCACCAACAACTTTATGTAAATGAGGTGAGCACAACAAGGATACTAACAAGCATAAGTAAGTTACACAAACTTACTTGAGCAATGTCACAAGATATGTAAGTGTATGACACAAGTTAGCAATTCACTAAACACAAGATATATCAATAGTAGCAAGTATGAATTGCGGGATAGAAAGTGTAGGCCTAAATAATCTCTTCAAGGAAATAGCCAACACAATATAATGAGGACAACAATATATAGTGAATGCAAGGTCAAGAGACCAAAGTAAACCACAAGTAAGGAGATAGGGTAAGGGATAACCAAATCCATGGAGACGAGGATGTATCCCGAAGTTCACTTACTTGGAGGGAAGCTAGTCACCGATTTGAGAGATGGATGTTACCATGAAGGCACACCAATGCCACGAAGGATCACCCTATTCTCCTTGAGATATCACCACGAAGGCGATTCCCAACCACTAGTGGTAGACCTTGAGGCGGCCTCCAAACATTCACGAACATTTCGGGGGACAAATCACAAGTTGATTCCTCACCGGAGCACTCCTACCGGCTAGGACTCTCCAACCTCTAAGAGTAACAAGATCAATGGGGAAATGATCAAGACTTGCTCAAATCACAAATTGCTTTTGTCAAAAGGGAGAGGAGGAGTGGGTTGAAAGTGCGTTATATCGACTAGAGGGGGGTGAATAGGAGATTTTTATGAATTCTTCAATGAGGAATTTGCGGGTGAGGAAATTCCTTAGCGAAGAACTACTTGCAGCGGAATAAGTACTCAAAAGTAAACATAACAGAACACAAGCATGGTCATCATGATGAAATGAAGACGAGCACAGAGTACAGAAAGCTTAAACATAGGATAACATAGGATGAAGACAAACAGACTAAAGAAATTGAACTGAGGAAATTGAGAAAGTCTTCAGTCAAAGTCTTCAAACACAGATAAGAACAAGTGCACAAAATAGTTATGAGGAAATGGAAGAGTTGAGGAAATAGAACCAGTAAGCTTGGTGAAGACAATGATTTGGTAGACCAGTTCCAACTGCTGTCTCAGTTGTATGTCTGGTTGGAGCGGATAGGTATTTAAACCTAAGGACACACAGTCCTCACCGTATTCTCCTTGAGCTAAGGTCACACAGACCTCGCCCAATCACTCGTGGTAAGTCTTTAGGTGACTTCCAAAACTTCACAGACTTGTTCACTTGGCGATCCACAATTCTTCTTGGATGCTCTAGACCATGACGCCTAACCGTCTGGAAGAAGCACAGTCTTTAAAGGTAACAAGCGTCGGATCCATGCAGGATCAATCTCTTCAGTGATGCTCAATCACTTTGGGTTTGTAGGTGTTTGGGTTTGGGTTTTCCTCACTTGATGATTTTCTCTCAAAGTCCTCGGAGGATGGGATGTTCTCAAATGACAAGTGTTAGTTTTTCTCAGAGCAGCCAACCAGCTAGTGGTTGTAGGGGCGGCTATTTATAGCCTAGGGAGCAGCCCGACATGATAATACATAAATGCCCTTCAATGATATGACCGTTAGGTGGGTAGATATTTTGGGACAGCTGGCACAAGGCACAACAACGGTCGGAAATTTGAGTATCAAATTCCTCAGGGCTATCATGTTCCTCACTGTGTAGGCAATCCGCACTGGCAAATTCCTAACTCCTTAGTCAGAACAAATTCCTCAAAGACCAGAAGAACTTCGTCTCTGTCACTGAAGAATATGACTGAATGGTATGAGATTTCCAATGGCTTCACTCGAAGGGATTGGTAGGTGTAGGATTTTGAGTTGAGCATCACATGGAAATTTTTCCTTAGTATTTCCTCGACCCCCTTTAATAGTACGGTGTTTCCTATGACTCAAGAAAGAAAAAATGAAACTACAAAAACAAAATTCTTCACGCTTCATGTCCCTCGAACGAATGCCAAGTCTTCAAGGTCACACCAATTTCTTCACTTTCAAAGTCTTTAGAAAGTCTTCAGAAATCCAAAGTCTTCAATCGAAGAACTTCATTTTTAGGGGTCGACTTTCTCTATAAATATCAAACTCCTCATAGACTTATAGACACATTAGTCCCTTAACCTATAAGTCTTTAATACACCAAAATCACTAAGGGGCACTAGATGCATTTACAATCTCCCCCTTTTTGGTGATTGATGACAATATAGGTTAAGTTTTCAACGGGGATAATCATATGAAGTGTAAATACTGGTGAGGGAGTCCTGGATTAGGGGGTCTCCGGACAGCCGGACTATCTCCATTGGCCGGACTGTTAGACTATGAAGATACAAGATTGAAGACTTCGTCTCGTGTCCGGATGGGACTCTACTTGGCGTGGAAGGCAAGCTAGACAATAAGAATATGGATATCTCCTCCTTTGTAATCCTAACCATCTCTGGTGTCTATATAAACCGAAGGGTTTTAGTCCGTAGGACAACAATCACAACATACAATCATACCATAGGCTAGCTTCTAGGGTTTAGCCTCTCTGATCTCGTGGTAGATCTACTCTTGTACTACCTATATCATCAATATTAATCAAGCAGGACGTAGGGTTTTACCTCCATCAAGAGGGCCCGAACCTGGGTAAAACATCGTCTCCCTTGCCTCCTGTTACCATCCAGCCTAGACGCACAGTTTGGGACTCCCTACCCAAGATCCGCCGGTTTTGACACCGACATTGGTGCTTTCATTGAGAGTTCCTTTGTGTCGTCGCCGTTAGGCTTGATGGCTCCTACTATCATTGATAGCGATGCGGTCCAGGGTGAGACTTTTCTCCCCGGAAAGATTTTCGTATTCGGCGGCTTTGCACTGCGAGCTAATTTGCTTGGCCATCTGGAGCAGATTGAAAGCTACGCCCCTGGCCATTAGTCAGATTTGGAAGTTTGAACTACACGGCCGACATCCGCGGAGACTTGATCTTCGACGAATTCGAGCCACAGCCGGGAGCGCCGCACTGTCGCGATGGGTATGACTTAGCTCTGCCGCCGAACAGTACCCTGGAGGCCGCGCCCGCATCAGCTCCGACCCTTAGTTCGGAGCCAACTGCGCCAATCAAGGACGGGTGGTTAGACACCGCCTAAGGGGCTGCCGTCTCAATGGTGATCGATCCGAACACCAGCATAATCCTCTGCGCAGCCCGTGACTCCAAGGTGTCGGACTCTTTTTCTGACTCCGAACCGCCCGCGCCCCTGCCAATCGAATCCGATTGGGCGCCGATCATGGAATTCACCGCCACGGATATCTTTCAGCACTCGCCCTTCGGCGACATTCTGAATTCACTAAGGTCTCTCTCTCTTTGTCAGGAGAGCCCTGGCTTGATCATGGCCAACAGGATTGGGATGCGGACGACGAAGAAATTCGACGCCCACCAACCACCCACTTCGTAGCCACTGACAATGATTTAACCGACATGCTCGACTTCGACTCCAAAGACATCGACGGTATGGATGACGATGTAGGAGACGAACATGAACCAGCGCCTAAAGGGCACTGGAAAGCCACCTCGTCATATGACATATACATTGTGGATACACCCAATGAAGGC
The DNA here is from genome assembly GCF_003073215.2 of Triticum urartu. NCBI lineage: Eukaryota > Viridiplantae > Streptophyta > Magnoliopsida > Poales > Poaceae > Triticum > Triticum urartu. The sequence continues at coordinate 128,009,621 of NC_053024.1, read as the reverse complement.
AATGGCGACGAGATAGCGGAGGATGACCCCTCCAAGAAGCAACCCAAGCGCCGACGCCAGCGGCGCCGCTCTAAGTCCCGCCAAAGCAAAAGTGGTGATACCGGCACAGGAGATAATAATACTCCGGATAGTGCCAAAGACAACAACAATCCCCTCCAGCAAGATTTAGAAGAGGAGGATGAAGGAGCCAGCTCTCCCGAGAGAGCGGCAGATGGAGAGGAGGAGGATGAGAATTACATCCCCCCTCCGAAGACGAGGCAAGCCTCGGCGACGATGAATTCACCGTCCCAGAGGATCCCGTCGAACAAGAGCGCTTTAAGCGCCGGCTTATGGCCACGGCAAATAGCCTGAAGAAAAAGCAGCATCAGCTTCAAGCTGATCAAGATCTGCTAGCTGACAAATGGACTGAAGTCCTCGCGGCCGAGGAATATAAACTCGAGCGCCCCTCCAAGAGTTACCCAAGGCGCAGGTTACTACCCCGACTGGAGGAAGAAGCATATGATACGGCTAATCGGCCACCTCGTGGCCGCGATAGAGAGGCATTCCAGCCAAAAGCTCAGCCTCCACCCCAACGCCATTTAAAGAAAAAGGCATGGGGAGATACGCCAGATCTGCGAGACATATTGGAGGACAAGGCAAAGCATTCAAGATAGATCTGTGGATCACGAGGGCGCACCACTCTGCGAGACGACAAACGTCACGCCGGATACAGAAGCAAATCCGGCCGGGCCGAACACAGCGGGCAAGACCCATTCGAGCTGCATCGCGATATAGCCCAATATAGAGGCGCCCACACCCCTTATGCTTCACAGACGAAGTAATGGAACATCAATTCCCAGAAGGTTTCAAACCTGTAAATATTGAATCATACGACAGCACAACAGATCCCGCAGTATGGATCGAGGACTTCCTCCTCCACATCCACATGGCACGCGGTGATGACTTACACGCCATCAAATACCTCCCACTAAAGCTCAAAGGACCAGCGCGGCATTGGCTCAACAGCTTGCCATCGGACTCCATTAGCTGTTGGGAAGATCTGGAAGCCGCATTCCTCGACAACTTTCAGGGCACTTATGTGCGACCACCAAACGCCGATGATTTAAGTCACATAATTCAGCAGCCAGAAGAGTCGGCCAGGCAATTCTGGACTCGGTTCCTTACAAAGAAAAATCAAATAGTCGACTGTCCGGATGCGGAAGCCTTAGCGGCTTTCAAACACAACATCCGAGACGAGTGGCTAGCCCGGCACCTTGGTCAGGAAAAGCCGAAATCTATGGCAGCTCTCACGACGCTCATGACCCGCTTTTGTGCGGGAGAAGACAGCTGGCTGGCTCGCAGTAATAACATATCAAAGAACCATGTTACCTCAGACACCAAGGATGGCAATAGCAGGTCACGTCGCAACAAGCATAAGCGCCGCATTACCAGCGAAAATACTGAGGATACGGCAGTCAATGCCGGATTCAAAGGCTCTAAACCCGGCCACCGGAAAAAGCCATTCAAACAAAGTACACCGGGTCCGTCCAGCTTGGACCGTATACTCGATCGCTCGTGTCAAATACACGGCACCCCAGACAAGCAAGCCAATCACACCAACAGGGATTGTTGGGTGTTCAAGCAGGCCGGTAAGTTAATTGCCGAAAACAAGGACAAGGGGCCGCATAGCGATGACAAGGAGGAACCCCGGCAGCCGCACACTGGAGGACAGAAGAGGTTTCCCCCGCAAGTGCGGACGGTGAGCATGATATATGCAACCTACATCCCCAAGAGGGAGCGGAAGCGTGCGCTCAGGGACGTATATGCGTTGGAGCCAGTCGCCCCAAATTTCAACCCTTGGTCCTCCTGTCCAATCACCTTCGATCGCAGGGACGACCCCACTAGTATCCGTCATGGCGGATTTGCCGCACTGGTCCTAGACCCAATCATCGACGGATTTCACCTCACTCGAGTCCTTATGGATGGCGGCAGCAGCCTGAACCTGCTTTATCAGGACACGGTGCGCAAAATGGGTATAGACCCCTCAAGGATCAAACCCACAAAAACGACCTTTAAGGGCGTCATTCCAAGCGTAGAGGCCCATTGCACAGGCTCAATTACACTGGAAGTGGTCTTAGGATCCCCGAATAACTTCCTAAGCGAAGAGTTAATCTTCGATATAGTCCCGTTCCGCAATGGTTATCACGCGCTGCTCGAGCGAACCGCATTTGCTAGATTCAATGCGGTACCGCATTATGCATACCTCAAGCTCAAGATGCCAGGACCTCGCGGAGTTATTACAGTCAATGGAAACACAGAGCGCTCTCTCCAAACAGAGGAGCACATCGCGGCCCTCGCAGCAGAAGCGCAAAGCAGCCTTTCACGGCAATCAACCAGTTCAGCGTTTCAAAGCCCGGACACCTTCAAGCGCGCTTGGGGCAATCGGCAAATAGACCGCCTGGCGCGGTCTGAGCTCGCGTAGCAATACGGCGGCCACCCCAATCCCAGCCCAGCGGCGAAGCTCATGCCGCGCGTACAAAACTACGCATTAAAAATACCATGGGCACAGGTGGGAAGGGGGCACAACTACGGCACGCCCCAAGACGCAGCCAAAACCGCACTAGGGGCTTCCCGTTTGGTTATTTTTGTTTTTCTTTCAGGACCTTAATCTCTGGAAACACTGTCCGGGAGCACTATTGCCGAACACATGATGCAGCAACCAAGGAGGCAGACAACTACGTTATACCACGGAATTCCCAGGTTGATTTCAGTAACGAGCGAAATATTCGATTTCATATCGTTCCTCAGCTTGCCCTTGGGAGGGACATAGTCCTACTCTTTGCTTATCGCACTATCTGTATCACTCTGCTTCAACGCAATTTTTCAATAAACAATGCATGACATTACGACTATTATTGCATTCTTGTTATATATATATATATCTACGTGTTCACTAATGACGCCTTGCAACCATACAATTTGGTACGGCCAATAAACCAGGGGCTTACGTACGCCACAATGCGGTGTGAAAAGCCCGAACACTTTCACAAGTGCGGCGCCCCGAACTTATAGCATTATATGCATCAGCTCCGAATCATGTCTTTGGTCAAATGTTGGGTTTGCCTGGCTCCTATGTTTTGGTACCTTACGTTCCGCTCTATCGGCTAAGGTAGTGCTAGGAGAACTACTGCGATTGTGCCCCGGTTCTGCCGGGCTGAGCACCTCAGTAGAGAAAGCTAAAACTGACTGTCATGATAAGGCGAGAGACTGGTCACTGTTCGACGAGGTTTTTTGAGTCCCTAAAGACTTATGCCGCTTAGGGCAAGGGGCCGGCCCTGTCTGGCTTACAGGCGTGTATCGTGCCCCAAATTCGGCCTTCCGAATACCAGGGGCTTCGCCGAAATTTAAAATTATAGAATTCTATGGCTAAGTGAGAGTGATAAAGCATTATTAGTCTGGTTGCCTTGTTCGTTGTGCTGAGCCCCTCCCTCGAAGGACCCAAACATGGGAACAAGAGTGCTCAGGATTATCCCGAACACCGCAGCACTCGTGGCATGGGGGCAGAAGCTGAGGACTAGCCATCTCTTAGATTGGATAAACATCCAAACAGAAGGTAATATTTTAAATTCCAACAAGCGTTGCATAGCGCATATGAAACAAGTTTTCATACATACAGGATAAAACGACCAAGTCTCATTCAAATATTACATCTTTTCAGCACTCATCCGCGATAAGACGGGCACCCGGCAGAACACCCTCGTAGTACATCTCGGGGTGGCGGTGCTCCTTGCCCTCCGGCGGCCCCTCCTTGATCAGCTTCACGACGTCCAGCTTGACCCACTGCATTTTTACACGCGCGAAAGCCCGGCGTGCACCTTCAATGCAGACGGATCGCTTGACGACCTCCAGCCGTGGGCAGGCATCCACAAGCCGACTCACCTGGCCGAAGAAGCTGTTTGAAAGGGCATCGCCATGCCACAGCCGGACTATAAAGCCCTTCATGGCCTGATAGGCCGCCTTATGTAGCTCGACCATCTGCTTCAGCTGGTTGCTCATCGGTACCGGATGTTCGGCCTCAGCATACTGAGACCAGAACAGCTTCTCCGTCGAGCTTCCGTCCTCGGCCTCGTAAAATTGTGCGGCATCGGACACACTGCGGGGCAAATCTGCGAATGCTCCTGAAGAGCTCCGGATCCGAGGCCTTCTGTGCCTCGGCCTTGGCACTCTTTGCGCTCTCACGGGCCACGGCAAGCTCAGACTCTCGAGTCTTCAAGTCAAGCTCCAACGCCTCGTGCTTCGTCACGAGAGCCTGGAGCTCTTGCTGCACCTCGCCCACCCGAGCCTCGTGCTTCTCTCACTCGGTGCGCTCCTTGGCTGCTGTATCTTCGGCCTTGGTCAGCGGTTGCTTCAGGGTTGCCACCTCAGTCATGGCCCATGGAAAACATACAATGATCCTGTCATTCTGAATCGCGTCCTTTTTTATATACATATCTATAGACGGGGTATTACTTACCCTTGTTCTCCTCGATCTGCCTCTTGGCAAGGCCGAGCTCCTTCTTGGACCCCTCGAGGTCCTGCTTCAGCATGGCGACCTCCGCAGTCAGTGCGGCGGACGCCAACAGCGAAGCCTGCATACGCATATCGACATACTTATGTTAGACTCCTGCGGTATTATTTGATCCTCTGTTCGGTTTTTCTTTTTGAACACCGAACAAAGCATCAGGGGCTACTGTCTATGCGGTAATATTTCTACTACATTTTAAAACACTTACCTCGAAGCCTGTTAGAAGGCTGGCACAGGCTTCAGTCAATCCGCTCTTGGTGGACTGAACCTTCTGGATGAACGCACTCATGATAGTGCGGTGCTCCTCGTCGATGGAAGCACTGCGAAGCGCTTCCAGTAGATTGCCCGGTGCCTCTGGATGGACAGAGGTCACCGGCACAGGCGTCTTGCTCCTCTTAGAAGGAGACCGCCTGCCCGAGCCCGGAACCGCTGGAGGGTCCGGCACGGTGTTGGGCTGAGGGCCGAACTCGGAGCTCTCGGGGGCCCCGTCCCCTTAGCTCCCGGAGTCCGGAAGGTCGCCTTGAGGCGCCTCCGGGACTGTCTCCCCTTGATCCGGTGCCTCTTGAGACAACACCTCAGCATCGTCGGCAGGATGAGGGGAGGTGGCAGTCGGGACTGGATCGCTATCCATGTCCGATGAGCCCAAGGAGCCATCCGATGATACCTCGATATTGGCTCGGGGCGGCCTGCATAATTATGTTTGGCGATTAAGGAAAGCAGTGCGACAATGGAATCCTATTAGTTACTCTGGTATCCGAATACTTACAATCTCCCCGGGGGCTTGACCCTGGGCAACCACTCGTCTTCGCCTTCGTCGGCGGCGGTGGAACTGTCCGAAAGGAGAGTCCTTCCCTTCTTAGACCCTCCGGCCTCCCCGATTGGGGCGGCCTTCCTTTTGTTGTCTCTCCCAGTCAGTGGGGGAGCATCTTCTTCTTCTTCCTTGTCTTCGAGGGAGGAGTGTGCCGTAGAGTCATCGGACGGTGAGTCCGACGACGCCTGGCGTCGGGAACTCTTTCGAGCTCCATTGGGCTTCTTGGTCTTCTCCGGCACCTTGTAAGGGGCCGGAGTCAACATCTTCGCCAAAAGAGCGTCAGCGGGGCCTTTGGGCAAAGGAGCTGGACAGTCAATCTTTCCGGCCATCTTCTGCTAGTCCTGTCAAAGGTACGGGAGTTTAGATCCCGCATAAAGTCAATCTATATAAAAGATGATTATCCTGTGAAAGGTAAAGCAGCTTAGCGCACTGGCTTGGTGCTTCGCACTGAATCCACGATCCTCAGTAATAGGGGGATGGACCTCGGCACTTTTGAACAGCACCCTCCAGGCGTCTTCATGAGTCGTGTCGAAGAGCCTGTTCAGAGTTCCGTGCTGCGCCGGATTGAATTCCCACAAGGTGAACTCCCATTGTTGGCATGGCAGTATCCGGCGGATGAGCATGACCTGGACTATGTTGACAAGCTTGAGCTTCTTGTCCAACATGTTTTGAATACATGTTGGACTCCGGTCAGCTCCTTCGAACTACCCAGGACAAGCCCTTCTCTTTCCAGGAGGTGAGCCGCGTGGGGATGCCAGATCGGAACTCGGGGGCCGCTGCCCATGCGGGGTCGCGTGGCTCGGTGATATAGAACCACCCGATTGCCACCCCTTTATGGTTTCCACAAAGGAGCCCTCGAGCCATGTTATGTTGGGCATCTTGCCCACCATGGCGCCTCCGCACTCTGCCTGGCGGCCGCCCACCACCTTCGGCTTGACATTGAAGGTCTTCAACCATAAGCCGAAGTGGGGCTTGATGCGGAGGAAGGCCTCGCACACAACGATAAACGCCGAGATGTTGAGGATGAAGTTCGGGGCCAGATCGTGGAAATCCAGGCCATAATAGAACATGAGCCCCCGAACGAAGGGATGAAGAGGGAATCCCAGTCCGCGGAGGAAATGGGTGAGGAATACCACCCTCTCGTGGGGCCTGGGGGTGGGGATGAGCTGCCCCTCATCTGGGAGCCGGTGCACGATGTCGTCGGGCAGGTATCCGGTTCTCCTCAGTTTCTTGATGTCTCCCTCCGTGACGGAGGAGACCATCCACTTGCCTCCTGCTCCGGACATGGTTGGAGAAGGTTGAGGTGGAAGTGAGGACTTGGGCGCTAGGGCTCGAGTGTGCGAAAAGGATGAGCAAAGGAGGAAGAAGGCGTGGATAGAAAGGTGAATCCTTGTCCCTTTATATGGGCGGACGAAACTAAGCATCCCCACTTGCCTGGTAAAACTCGCTTATCCCCCAAGCGCCGCAATTGATGGCGCGGTTGGGTTACCCACACCCGTATTGATGAGAATCCCGTAATAAGGGGACACGATCTCTGCTTTGACAAGACGTGTCGAAAAACTGCCTCGCGTTATGTGCGGGGCTTGTTAAAAGGAATGGTTCGAATAATCACCGGGCCATGACATAACGTCATGCTACCAAAACAAGCCAGCAAGTTAGATCTGCGAAAATATTATTCTGTCTGCGGTGGAATGTGGAACTTAATTTGCAAGGTCGGACATTATCCTCGTTTTCAAGTTCTTCTGTGATGTATTCGGAGAAGGAACCCGCCTTGCAATGCCGAAGACAATACTGCGCGCCGGACTCATCGTCATTGAAGCCTGGTTCAGGGGCTACTGAGGGAGTCCTGGATTAGGGGGTCTCCGGACAGCCGGACTATCTCCATTGGTCGGACTGTTAGACTATGAAGATACAAGATTGAAGACTTCGTCTCGTGTCCGGATGGGACTCTACTTAGCATGGAAGGCAAGCTAGACAATATGAATATGGATATCTCCTCCTTTGTAACCGACCTTGTGTAACCCTAACCCTCTCCGGTGTCTATATAAACCGAAGGGTTTTAGTCCGTAGGACAACAATCACAACATACAATCATACCATAGGCTAGCTTCTAGGGTTTAGCCTCTCTGATCTCGTGGTAGATCTACTCTCGTACTACCTATATCATCAATATTAATCAAGCAGGACGTAGGGTTTTACCTCCATCAAGAGGGCCCGAACCTGTTACCATCCAGCCTAGACGCACAGTTCGGGACCCCATACCCGAGATCCGCCGGTTTTGACACCGACAACTGGTATTGAGGAATTTGATTGCAAGATATAGAAGAACTCCCCCAGAAGATGTGCATAGTAAGGAATTTGCTTTTGAAGAACACTTGAAGAGTAGAATCATGGAGATCTCCCCCTATATCTTGTAATTCATACACGCATTTGACATATAATATGAAGAATTTGAAATGCATGATGAAATATGGTGACTGATGTAATTCAGCATGCATGCATTAACATTAACAAGGAATAAGCATGTAGAAGAACACATCAAAAGTATCAGGCCTCCATAGAGTTCAAGTTTACAACTCGATCCAACAAAGTCTTCAAAAGAACGAGAGTTGTAACTTAGCAAAAAAATACCCATATAGATAGACCCGCTTGAAGACTAACTCAAATCCCCCCCCCTCTGTCATCGAATGACCAAAAGGATCGAAAATGAGGACTAACGCCCCTGAAGAATATCAAGTTGATGAAGGAGCGCCAGCGTTGTTGGGGTCGTTTGTTGTTGTAGGGCCTGCCGCAGTGTCGTCCAAGTCTTCATGCTCGTCGGTGTCGCGTGATGAAGAATAGGATCTTGCCACCAGGGAAGGAACCTTGACCTTCTTGTATTTCTTCGGTGGAGGTGAAGACCCGTCAAAATCCTCCTTGAGACCCATTTGCTTCAGATTTTCTTCACCGTATACATGTGAGAGAATAGCCCAGGTGCGATCGAAGACTTCATGGAGGTAATAATGGTTTTTCTTCACTGCATTATGTGTAGCAGTCATGTTGTGAATAATAGAGCCAAACTGACGCTTAACCCATTTGTGGTTTCGATCCACCTTCTGGTGAAGACTAAGAAGCAGCTCACGGCCAGTCATCACACGAGGAGCAGTAGCTTGAGGATTTGGCTTGGATGCATTAGCAGCAGAATCATGAGTGGCAGACTCATCATTGGTGGAATAAGATGAAACTTTGCGAAACTGACCATCCAATGGACGAATGCCTTCATCTATAACAGCAGCAGCTTTGCCCTTGTCATTAGCTGAGGAAAATGTCCTTTTGAGGACTTCAATGGGGGGCAAGTAGCTTCAATGGTTGAGAGTGTCAGCCTTGTAGTTGAGTGAAGACCTTGTTCTAAGGAATCTCATAATCCAAGGAGTGTAAGGCTTCCGCTCAAACGGAGAAAGTGCAACATTTGCCAGAGTCCTCATGAAGAAATCGTGATAATTGACAGGAATGCCATGAATGATGTTGAATAGCAGATTCTTCATGATGCCAACAATTTCCTCATCAGACGAGTCGTGGCCTTTGATCGGACTCATTGTCTTCATTAGAATGCGATGGATGGTTCTTGGTACATACAACAATTCCTTCACGAGGAATTTGGTCCTTGGGGCTTGACCTGGCTTCAGAGGCTTCATAAGCACTTGCATATAATGAGCAGCAAGTTCAGGCTCTTGGTACAAGCAGCGAGCTCCTTCAATGGGTGGACTGATGGGCAGGGCGTGAAGTAATTCAGAGGCTGGTACCTTATAGTGAGTGTTTTCGGTCATCCAGTCCAACACCAGGTGTTGATGTCATCAGCATCGCCGATGATGTGCAAGGTTGCATAGAATTGAAGAATGAGTTCTTCATTCCAATCGCAAATATCCGTGCAAAAGTTGTGGAATCCTGCGTCATGAAGCACACCGAGAACTGGAGTAAAACAAGGCATGGACTCCATGTCGACGTGAGGAATATGCTCATGGTCGAAGATTTTGTCCTTGTTGAAGAGCAGTGAAGAATAAAAGTTTGCTTGGCTGGCAGTCCAGAAGTGCTTCCTTCTAAGATGAGCAGAGTCATAAGGATTATAATCAGTGAAGAACACGTACTTGCCGAAGAAGTCTTCAGCCTTGAATTTTTGTTTCTTCGAGAATGGATCCTTTGGCTTGGGCTGAGGAGTATCAGTCAATTGCATCACCACCTCAGGAATCGCAATCTCGGGTTCCACGGGCTGAGGAATTTCAGCTTCTTCTTCAGTGGCAGCCTGGGTATTCAATTCTTCATTTACATTTTCTTCAGCACTAGTGGCTGGAATATCTTCATGGATAGATGGTGTGGCATGTGGTTCATCAGATCCAATTTGAACTGTAGTTACTGGGGACTGGGGAATTTGTTGCAACAGTGTGAACAGAGGAGAGTTGGGGTGCTGATTTTCCCAAAAGTCATCATTCAGCACTGGTGTAGTACAACCAATGTCCACATCTTCATCTTCACACTTTTCTTGAACGTAGGCCTCTTCAGTAGTGAACTGAGGCATAGGTGATGAAACTATTGGGGTTGAAGGGATTGCATCCACTTCAATTTCTTCACCCAACTACTCTAACGAAGCAGCAGAAGGAATCTCTTCATCTGATTCACTTGGAATCACATATTCTTCATCAAAAGGAACAAGGTCCTTTGATGGCATGGATGAGACTGGAATGGCATCAATTGGATTTGCAAAAGAGCTGGTCAAGGGCTTCATCTTCTTCGAAGCTGAAGAATCTGATGAAGTTGATGCCTTCCTTTTCTTCACAGTTGCACACTCTGTAGCCTTGGTCTTCTTCACATCTGATGCAGATGGAAGGATCAGAGTAGGTGTAGGCACAGGAGGAGCAGAGGAAATTGGTTGAACTTCTTCAGAGACAACTGATGCAGTTGCCCTGATTTGTTCATTTTCTTCAGGCACACCGGTTGAAACTTCAGCTGTCCTGGCAATTTCTTCATGTGCAACACTAGAGGTTGCCCTGGCAATTTCATCAGCAGCTGGAATGCAGTCATCAGCCCTGGTACTTTGAGTTTCTTCAGCAGCCTAAAAGTCATCAGTGGTGCTGGCATTTTCTTCAGTCGGCTGAGCTGAAGCCTCAGCCTAAGGATTTTCTTCTTGCGTTGGGGCTACAACATTGGAAGTGAACTTCTCAGTCAAATTCACGAACCTGACTTTGGCTCCAAGCCAGTCAGCACGGTATACATCAAATTCATCACTGGGTTTCTTGATCTCATATTGAATAGTGACAAGTTCTTCAGTTGTCGTAGAGACAACGTTTTTCTTCAAGAAGCGCTCCTTCCTGTACTGCGCTTTCTTGAGCTGCCTGGCCTTCTCAAATTTCCATTTTTCTTCTTGGATGAAGGCAGTCAGCATATGACATTGGATAGGAGTGAGTTTGAAATCAGGCATAGGAGTATTTGGATCCTCGTGCCAGAGATCAATGTAATCGAGGGTCAACTTGGGATCCAAAAGAAGAGGCACATTTGTGCCTTTGGCTCTAGCAGCCTTGAGTTGCCTGTCTCTGATGATTTCGACAAGTTCCTCATCATCAGTTTCGCCTTCATTAGACGGCACTTGGAAGGCGAGCTGCTTCTTGTGAGGACTTGGGCAAGAGCCTCGTCCAGCAGTGGCCTTTGTCTTCAGCAGAGACGGTCCAGTTGAAGAATTTGGTGCAGCTGAGGAACTAGCAGAAGCTCCTGAGGCAATAGAGATGCCCATTGTCCTTTGGCATGTGGCAAGATGCACAGGTGCAGAGGATTTGGACGGAGCAGCTGAGGACTTTGGCGGAGGATCTAAGGACTTGGGAGGAGCTAGAGCAGCTTGAGGAATTGGCCGTGAGGGCTTTGAAGAATCTGGTCGTGAGGGAATTGCTGAGGAACTGGGTCATGAGGGCATTGAGGGTGAAGCACTTGGCTTATGAGTAGGCTTCTTTGCCATGGCCTTCTTTGGCTTGCTTGCAGAGGCCTCAGCAGTGGCAGCAGCAGTAGCAGAGTCTTCATTGAATTTCCTCACTGCTTCTCTTGCCTGTTTGGATAACTTGGCCTGGCACTCGGCCCATTCGTCAGGATAGTCCTCACCGCGCTTGAGGCTGGTGGGATCTGCTACTTGGCCAAGTGCCAACGAAGGTCTTGGGCATGGAGGATTTAAAGCGAACTTCTTCATGTACTTGGGAGTAACATACATGTACTCCCTCCACTCTCTTGCCCATCTCCTCTCTATTCTTTGAATGCGCCCCTTGCGCTGATTTTTGTCCTCTTTGCCAAACTTAGCCTCATCAGGAGTGCAATAATCCTTGTATATGTCATCAGGGATCTCAAAGGCAGTATTGACCTCAGGCCTCTTTCCTCCTTTCTGTGGCTTCTTTCCATCAGCCATTTTCTTTAGCTAAGGAATTTGGACAATTGAATTCTCTGAAGATGTATGCAACTTTTCTTCGAGGAACGCTGCAAATGAGTTAAGTTGATGAGAACCTAGTGATTCAACAGCGGGCATGTGTACCTGTGAACAGAGTATAGTTGCGAGGAATTTGGAGAGGTCATATGTGTTCTCAGAAGGTTTTCAAAAAGAACAAGTTTGAGGAATTTGACCACATGAGTCTTGAAGAATTTCACTAAGCGTTCTTTGTCTTAGGTTCTAGAGTTGTAAGATCAAAAATCCACACAATTGAGGAATCTTGAAGAAAAATGTTTCTTAGAGAAACGAATCAAGATTAGATGACATGTGAGGTGTTTTAGTGTGTGAGGATTTGAAGAAAAACATCTTTGAAGATTTTGTAGAAAACATTTGAATCAAAGAGGGTAGTAAAAGTAACTTTTAATTACCCTGAACTAAGAACACGACGAACTGGGAAGAGTAGATGTGAAGTTCGTCAGTTTAGATCTTCCACGACCTAACTCGGCCGAGGAAGATAGCTACGGTGGTGGCGGAGTGAAGAATTCCGCAGCCGGCGCGAGTACGACGGCAACGAGGTCGGGGCAGTGAAGCTCTTCCTCACCGGCGATGATGGAGTAGCGGCGGCACAAGGGTTTGAGAAGCTCGAGCTGGAGTGAGGTTGAGCGGAGTAAAAGAGAAGTGAGGAAGGGGGGTATTTATAGAAGGAGTGAAAAATTGTTCGCCCGAAGAATTTGGACGAACGTGCCCCTGACCATTCTCATTCGCTTGACATGTGTCACCCACGTACTGAGAGGTGGAGATCGTGTGAGATCGTGGGTGAATAGATATGTATTATCATGGGATGTGGAACGGTTTGAGCGGCAAAGACGAAAATTTAGATAAGATAAGTTAAAAAGTTCTATTCGCAAATTCTTCAGCTGACAAGGACACAGTGAAGATTTTGAACGAGTTTCAAATAGAACGCACATGAAGAATTTGTGAATAGAATGGGTTGAGTATAGCATAGAGGGGGAAGGGTCCAATCACATTCACTTAGCAGAAAAGGCAACTTGAAGAATTAGCAATAGGTGAATGTTGTAGAGGAGATAAACTTATATATATATATATATATATATATATATGAAGAAAAACGACGGAAAAGGTGAAGACAATGCAAAGTTGAAGAAAAAGAACAACTGAGGAATTTCAAAACTGAGGAAAAACTCAAATTGAAGATTTTCAACTTTTGGTGGTGGCGTGACCCATCGTATAAGAATGATGATTTCAAACACCGCGTACAATTGTCGTAGGGCTCTGAGAATCAAATTCTTCATTAATTTCTTCACACTTAGTGTTAGTCTTCATTGATTGAACAAAAAACGTTTCTTCTTGTGTTGCACATCTAAGTCATCAATTTTGCATAAGTGTTAGGATGAGTGTCCTTTTCAAAGAACATTCGAAGATTCTAAGATATTTAGCTCACACCCCAACTTGCTAAATCTCTTCTCATCCAAGGGCTTTGTGAAGATATCAGCTAGCTATTCTTTAGTCTTCACATGATCAATAGAAATGTCGCCCTTCAACACATGATCACGAAGAAAATGATGACGAATTTGAATGTGCATTGTCTTCGAGTGCTGAACTGGGTTGTGAGCAATCTTGATTGAACTCTCATTGTCATACTAGAGAGGCACATTCTTCATGTTGATGTCGTAGTCCTTGAGAGTTTGCTTCATCCATAGTAATTGAGCACAGCAAGAACCAGCAGTAATATGCTCAGTTTCAGCAGTAGACAGTGACACGGAGTTCTGTTTCTTCGAGGACCAACAGACCAAAGATCGTCCGAGGGAAATGGCATGTGCCTGATGTTGACTTGCGGTCCACACGATCGCTAGCATAGTTAGACTCTGAATATCCAATGAGATCAAAAGCCGAGCCCTTGGGGGTACCATAATCCAAGTGTTGGTGTGTGAGCTACATATTGAAGAATATGCTTCACAACCTTATGGTGTGATTCCTTCGGTGTAGCTTGAAATCGGGCACACATGCAAACACTAAGCATAATATTTGGCCTAGATGCACATATGTACAATAGAGAACCAATCATGGATCAATATACCTTTTGATCAAAGTCAAAACCATTTTCATCAGTGCATAGATGGGCATTTGTGAGCATTGGAATTTTGACCCCTTTGCAATCCTGCATGCCGAATTTCCTCAATACGTCCTTGAGGTATTTCTCCTGAGATATGAATATGCCATTGTGTTGTTGACGAATTTGAAGACCTAAGAAGAATTTCAATTCTCCCATCATAGACATTTGATATTCTTCACTCATCATATAGGCAAATTCATCACTCTAACGTTGGTCAGTACAGCCAAAGATAATATCATCAACATAAATTTGGCACACAAACAATCCACCATCATATGATTTAGTGAAAAGAGTAGGGTCAAGTGAACCAGGTTTGAAGCCTTTCTTCATGAGGAATTCCTTCAAAGTATCATACCATGCCCGAGGGGCCTACTTGAGGCCATAGAGGGCCTTATTGAGTCTGAAGACTTTGTCAGGATGCTTTGGATCTTCAAAACCTGGGGGTTGAGCAACATATACTTCTTCCTCAAGCTTACCATTGAGGAATGCAATTTTCACATCCATTTGATATAGAGTGATATCATGATGGTTAGCATAAGCAAGTAATATGCGAAGCCTCAAGTCTAGCAACAGGTGCAAAAGTTTCATTGAAATCAATTCCTTCAACCTGTGTGTAGCCTTGAGCTACAAGTCGTGCCTTATTCCTCACCACAAGGCCATTTTCATCTTACTTGTTGCGGGAGATCCACTTTGTGCCAATGATACTGTGCTTGTGAGGATTTGGACGTTTGACCAGTTCCCAGACGTTGTTGAGCTCGAACTGATGTAATTCTTCTTGCATAGCTTGAATCCACTCAGGCTCTAGAAATGCTTCATATACCTTACTATGCTATGTGATAGAGACAAAAGCAAAGTGCCCACAAAAGTTAGACAAATGTGAAGCTCTTGAGCGTGTGATGGGACCTGGTGCTTCAATGTCATCGATGATTTTCTCAATCTGCACTTCATTTGCAACGCGAGGATGAGCTGGTTGTCGTCGAAGAATTTGATCAGCATTTTCTTCAGCACCATTTTCTTCAGGTGCATTAGCTCGACGTTCTTCGCGTTCTGTAATGAATTCTTCAGCAGATTATTCATTTGGAATGACATCCTCAGTAGCCTTGAACTTGATAGTTTCCTCAGGTGCTGGTTCATCTATCACAGAAGGTAGGTTCTCTCTTTGCGAGCCATTAGTTTCATCGAACCGCACATCTACAGTTTCAGCAATTTTGTGAAGAACGTTGTTGAAGACTCTATAGGTGTGTGAGTCCTTTTCGTAACCAAGCATAAAATCTTCATGTGCTTTCGGTGAAAATTTTGAGTTGTAATGAGGATATCTAATCCAACATTTAGCACCGAAGACTTTGAAATAACTCACATTGGGTTTCTTGTCAGTGAGGAGTTCATAAGCAGTTTTCTTGAAGAATTTGTGAAGATATACCCTGTTGATGATGTGGCATGCGGTATTAATTGCATCAATCCAGAAACGCCGAGGCGTCTTGTATTCATCAAGCATGGTGTGAGACATCTCAGCAAGAGTCCTGTTCTTGTGCTCCACGACGCCATTTTGCTGAGGAGTATAAGGAGCAAATAACTCATGAGTAATACTGAGTTCATCAAGATAGTCATCAAGACCAGAATTCTTGAACTCAGTTCCATTGTCACTTCTGATGTGCTTGATCTTCACACCAAAGTTGGTTGAAGCCCTCAAAGAAAATCGTTTGAAGACTTCCTGCACTTCATGTTTGTAAGTGACAATATGTACCCATGTGTAACGAGAGTAATCATCAACAATGACAAAGCCGTATTGAGATGCATCATTTGAAACTGAAGAATAATGATTAGGACCAAAAAAATCCATGTGAAGCAATTCAAATGGTCGAGTAGTAGTCATGATTGTCTTCGTTGGATGCTTGGCCTTGGTCATCTTTCCAGCTTCAGAGGCTCCGCACAAGTGATCCTTGAGGAATTTGACATTCTCAATGCCAATGACATGCTCCTTCTTCGCAAGCGTGTGCAAATTCTTCATGCCTGCATGACCAAGTCGTCGATGCCATAGCCAGCCTTCTGAAGCTTTTGCAAGTAGGCATACGGCTAGTTGAGGTCATGTAGAGAAATCAACAATATACAAGTCTCCTCTCCTAAAGCCTTCGAAGACTTTGGAATTGTCAGCTTCCAAGACCACAACACAACGATACTTGCCAAAGACAACAACCATGTCAAGATCACAAAGCATTGAGACAGACATGAGGTTGTATCATAGGGACTCGACAAGCATGACCTTGTCCATGGGTCGATCCCTTGTGATCGCAACCTTACCTAGACCTAATACCTTGCTTTTTCCTTTGTCTGTGAAGATGATATGCTTCAGATGCAATGGAGATAAGGGAGCATCCATCAATAGATTCTTGTCACCGGTCATGTGATTTGTACATCCACTATCGAGGACCCACTCAGTGGCTTTGGGTTGATCATCCTGCAGATGAATTAGTGCAGCTTACGAACTCATATACTTCATTAGTGAAGAATATGACATCACAATTCATCAGATCAATTTCATCAAGTAATAGAACAGGTAAAACAATATGAGGACGTGAGAAATGAAAGTTCATTTCTTCAATGATTAGCCTGCGTCCCTTCAGGCAATCTCAGGTCTCCAGCAAATTCTTCAAACGTTTATGCACGTCTGGAGACCTGACCCTGTAGAAGAAATTAGTTCTTTTTCTTCACCACCCACATCTGAAGGGGTGGCAAAGAGTTCATCACTCTGCGAGATCCATACGAGAAAGGTGGCATAGAAGCCAGTCCATTTCATTTCACATAAGAGGAGTTAGGATAAGAATATGAATAAGCAGAGAAATTCTTTGAAGACTTATGAACATAATGGTTGGAAGAATAATGCTCATATTCATAGCCCTTAGCTCTTCCCTGCAAAACAGAGGTGTTAGCACGATGATGTTGATATGAGGACTTTGATCCTTTTGAGGAATTTGATCCACGTGAGGAATTTGGTCCGTATGAGGACTTGGATCCATATGAAGAATTTGGTCCATATGAAGAAGTTGATCTGGGGTTCCTATTCTTCACTGGTGGTGTCATGATGACATTCACCTGAAGATTTTCAAGGCATCTTTTGGGAACCCAGATTTTCTTCATAGGGGAACCGTTCCTGCAGTTAGTGCCAACATATCTAACAAATACATCACCATTCTGATTTTTGAACAGTTTATAGTTGGAGTCAACTGACTCATCAGCAGAATGAGGAGATTCACATGCAAAGCCAGATAAATTGGATGGATCAACTGGAGGTCCCTTTGCAGCAACCCATGAGGTTTGGGGGTACTGCTCAGGCTTCCAATATGTACCATCAGCATTGAGTTTCCTCTCAAAGACAATACCCTCTTTCCTAGGGTTCCTGTTGAGGATCTGCTTTTTAAGCACATCACAAAGAGTTTGATGCCCTTTGAGGCTTTTGTACATGTCTGTCATGTACAATTCCTTCAGCCCTGCATCATCAGTGATACTAGCAATGTTCTCAGATGAGGAATTAGTGATAGCAGAGACAGGTGAAGAATTTGTAGCATTAGAAGTATTTGAACATTCAGGTGAAGAATTAGCAAATTCGCGTTCAATGCACTTTAAACATGGAGGAACAAATTCTTCCTGAGCAGCGCTGATTTGTTGAGCAAGTAATGAATCTTGCTCCTTCTGAAGATCTTCATAACTCACTCTTAGCTTTTCAAGATCTTGCTTTCTTAGAAAAAAATTCATAAGAAAGCTTCTCATGATCAGATAAGAGAGTGTTATGATGACCTTGAAGGTTGTCAAACCTAGACTGAAGTCTCTGAAGACTCTCAGCCAAGGCTTTCGACTGATCCATTTCTTCACCCAACATATCATCGCTCTTATTTAGCATGTATTGAACTTTTTCCAAAGCTCTTTGTTGTTTAGTGGCAAGGGAAGCAAGTTTGACATAGCTGGGTCCAAATTCATCACCAGATTCATCATCACTAGATTCAGATAGATAGCATTCAGTTACCTTTGCATCTTTTGCCATAAGGCATGGTGTAGAAGATGATGATTATGGTTCGAACGTCATCTCTTTGAGTGATTCGTTGAAGTCCTCAAACCAAGGATCATGATGGGTTCAATGACCTTCATAGACCTTAGAGAGATGGTCCCAGATAAGCTTCGCGTGATTGAGATGCATCATGTTCCTGAACTGATTTTGAGACAGACAGGAGCAGATGACGTCCTTCACCGTGAGGTTGTGAAGGGTGAACTTGCGAATGTCATCAGCTTCTGCCATCTTGCACAGATCGGTAAGACCAATCTCAGTGACGGTCCATAGTTCACTGTTCATCGCCATGAGATGTTTCTTCACCATGGCCTTCCACCTTGGATACTCGTGACCGTCAAAGATGGGGCATGACACGGTCTTCATTCCTATGGTCGACATAACAAAAACTCCAGGCGGTTAAACCAAAATCACACAGAACAAGGGAGTACCTTGCTCTGATACCAATTGAAAGTGCGTTATATCGACTAGAGGGGAGGGTGAATAGGCGATTTTTATGAATTCTTCACTGAGGAATTTGCAAGTGAGGAAATTCCTTAGCGAAGAACTACTTGCAGCGGAATAAGTACTCAAAAGTAAACATAACAGAACACAAGCATGGTCATCATGATGAAATGAAGACGAGCACAGAGTACAGAAAGCGTAAACACAGGATAACACAAGATGAAGACAAACAGACTGAAGAAATTGAACTGAGGAAATTGAGAAAGTCTTCAGTCAAAGTCTTCAAACACAGATAAGAACAAGTGCACAACACAGTTATGAGGAAATGGAAGAGTTGAGGAAATAGAACCAATAAGCTTGGTGAAGACAATGATTTGGTAGACCAGTTCCAACTGCTGTGTTAGTTGTACGTCTGGTTGGAGCGGCTAGGTATTTAAACCTAAGGACACACAGTCCTCACCGTATTCTCCTTGAGCTAAGGTCACACAGACCTCGCCCAATCACTCGTGGTAAGTCTTTAGGTGACTTCCAAACCTTCACAGACTTGGTCACTTGGCGATCCACAATTCCTCTTGGATGCTCTAGACAATGACGCCTAACCGTCTGGAAGAAGCACAGTCGCATCGGATCCACGCAGGATCAATCTCTTTAGTGATGCTCAATCACTTTGGGTTTGTAGGTGTTTGGGTTTGGGTTTTCCTCACTTGATGATTTACGCTCAAAGTCCTCGGAGGATGGGATGCTCTCAAATGACAAGTGTCAGTTTTTCTCGGAGCAGCCAACCAGCTACTAGTTGTAGGGGGCGGCTATTTATAGCCTAGGGAGTAGCTCGGCATGATAAGACATAAATTCCCTTCAATGATATGACCGTTAGGTGGGTAGATATTTTGGGACAGCTGGCACAAGGCACAGCAACGGTTGGAAATTTGAGTATAAAATTCCTCAGGGCTATCATGTCCCTCACTGTGTAGGCAATCCGCACTGGCAAATTCCTAACTCCTCAGTCTGAACAAATTCCTCAGAGACCAGAAGAACTTTGTCTCTGTCACTGAAGAATATGACTGAACTGTATGAGATTTCCAATGGCTTCACTCGAAGGGATTGGTAGGTGTAGGATTTTGAGTTGAGCATCACATGGAAAATTTTCCTTATTATTTCCTCGACCCCCTTTAACAATACGGTGTTTCCTATGACTCAAGAAAGAAAAAATGAAACTACGAAAACAAAAGTATTCACGCTTCATGTCCCTCGAATGAATGCCATGTCTTCAAGGTCACACCAATTTCTTCACTTTAAGTCTTCAAAAAGTCTTCAGAAATCCAAAGTCTTCAATCGAAGAACTTCATTTTTAGGGGTCGACTTTCTCTGTAAATATCAAACTCCTCATAGACTTATAGACCTGTGTACACTTAAAAACACATTAGTCCCTTAACCTATAAGTCTTCAATACACCAAAATCACTAAGGGACACTAGATGCACTTACATGGGTGTATGCTTGGATGAAATCTCTCTCAAGAACTCTCACAATTCTCTTCAGGGTCTAGCACGAGAAGTGTTGGGGATATTCCCCACGACCAAGACCCGGCTCATAAGGATAAGCCACCCTGAGCCTTAAGTCATCTCAGATCCTAACCCGGCTGGTGAGACCCGGTGGACAGTTGTAAGCCGACAGATAGTCTTTAACCCGGTGGATAGTGTTGGGGATCGTAGCAGAAATTTAAAATTTTCTACGCATCACCAAGATCAATCTATGGAGTAATCTAGCAACGAGGGGAGGGGAGTGCATCTACATACCCTTGTAGATCGCTAAGCGGAAGCGTTACTAGAACGCGGATGAGGTAGTCGTACTCGTAGCGATTCAGATCGCGGTCGATTCTGATCTAAGCGCCGAACAATGGCGCCTCCGCGTTCAACACACGTGTAGCCCGATGACGTCTCACATGCCTTGATCCAGCAAGGAGAGAGGGAGAGGTTGGGGAAGAATCTGTCCAGTAGCAGCACGACGGCGTGGTGGTGGTGGAGGAGCGCGGTACTCCAGCAGGGCTTCGCCAAGCACTACGAGAGACGAGGAGGGAGAGAGGTAGGGCTGCGCCTTGGGAGAGAGAGACTCGTGTGTTGAGCAGCCCCAAAACCTCCACTATATATAGGGGCAAGGGCAAGGGGAGGCACCCTAGGGTTTCCCCTCGGGGGGGGGGGGGGGGGGGGGGGGCGGCCAGGGCAGATGGGATCTCCCCTTTGGGTGACTTGGCCCCCAAGCCAGGAGGTGGGAACCCTAGATGGGGCGCCCCAAACCCCCTGGTCACGTGGGAATAGGTGAGGGGGGGCACAGCCCCTTAGTGGGCTGGTTTTCCCCCTTACCTTGGCCCATGAAGCCCGCCAACACTTGCCGGGGCTCCCAAAACACCTTTCGGTCATGCTGGTCATCACCCGGTACCTCCGGAACACTTCCGGACTCCAAAACCCTTTGTCCAATATATCAATCTTCTCCTTCGGACCATTCTAGAACTCCTCGTGACATCCGGGATCTCATCCGGGACTCCAAACAACATTCGGTAACCACGTACATACTTTCCCTATAACCCTAGCGTCGTCAAACCATAAGTGTGTAGACCCTACGGGCTCAGGAATAATGCAGACATGACCGGGACATCTCTCTGGTCAATAACCAACAGCGGGATCTGGATACCCATGTTGCCTCCCATATGTTCCACGATGATCTCATCGGATGAACCACGATGTCAAGGATTCAGTCAATCCCGTATACAATTCCCTTTGTGTACCGGTATAGTACTTGCCCGAGATTCGATCGTCGGTATCCCGATACCTTGTTCAATCTCGTTACCGGCAAGTCTCTTCACTCGTTCCGTAACACATCATCCCGTGATCAACTCCTTGGTCACATTGTGCACATTATGATGATGTCCTACCGAGTGGGCCCAGAGATACCTCTCCGTTTACATGGAGTGACAAATCCCAGTCTTGATTCGTGCCAACCCAACAGACACTTTTAGAGATACCCGTAGTGCACCTTTATAGCCACCCAGTTACATTGTGGATTTTGGTACACCCAAAGCATTCCTACGGTATCCGGGAGTTGCACAATCTCATGGTCTAAGGAAATGATACTTGACATTAGAAAAGCTTTAGCAAACGAACTATACGATCTTATGCTAGGCATAAGATTGGGTCTTGTCCATCACATCATTGTCCTAATGATGTGATCCCGTTATCAATGACATCCAATGTCCATGGTCAGGAAACCATGACCATCTATTGATCAACAAGCTAGTCAACTAGAGGCTTACTAGGGACATGTTGTGGTCTATGTATTCACACATGTATTACGGTTTCCGGTTAATACAATTATAGCATGAACAATAGACAATTATCATGAACAAGGAAATACAATAATAACCATTTTATTATTGCCTCTAGGGCATATTTCCAACAGTCTCCCACTTGCACTAGAGTCAATAATCTAGTTCACATCACTATGTGATTACAATGAATCCAACACCCATGGGGTTTGTTCATATCTTGATTGTGAGAGGGGTTTATTAGTCAATGAGTCTGAACCTTTCAGATCCATGTGTGCTTTATAAATCTCTATGTCATCTTGTAGATGTAGCTATCACGCGCTACTTGGAGCTATTCCAAATGACTGTTCTACTATACGAATCCGGTTTACTACTCAGAGTCATCCGGATTAGTGTCAAAGTTTGCATCGACGTAACCCTTTATGACGAACTCTTTTACCACCTCCATAATAGAGAAAATTCCTTAGTCCACTAGTTACTAAGGATAAGTTTGACCGCTGTCATGTGATCCATTCCTGGATCACTCTTGTACCACTTGACTGACTCATGGCAAGGCACACTTCAGGTGCGGTACACAGCATAGCATACTGTAGAGCCTACGTCTAAAGCATAGGGGACGACCTTCGTCCTTTCTCTCTCTTCTGCCGTGGTCAGGTCTTGAGTCTTACTCAATATTCACACCTTGTAACACAACTAAGAACTCCTTCTTTGCTGATCTATTTTTAACTCCTTCAAAATCTTGTCACGGTATATATTCATTCAAAAGTACTATTAAGCGTTTTTGATCTATCCTTATAGATCTTGATGCTCAATGTTCAAGTAGCTTAATCCAGGTTTTCCATTGAAAAACACTTTTCAGATAACCCTGTATGCTTTCTAGAAATTCTACATCATTTCTGATCAACAATATGTTAACAACATATACTCATCAAAAATTCTATAGTGCTCCCACTCACTTCTTTGGAAATACAAGTTTCTCATAAACTTTGTATAAACCCAAAATCTTTGATCATCTCATCAAAGTGTACATTCCAACTCCGAGATGCTTACTCCAGTCCTTAGAAGGATTGCTGGAGCTTTGCATACTTGTTAGCATATTTCAGGATTGACAAAACCTTCTGGTTGTATCACATACAACCTTTCCTCAAGAAAAATGTCGAGGAAACAATGTTTTTTACATCCTATCTGCAAGATTTCATAAATAATGCAGTAACTGCTAACATAATTCCAACAGACTCTTAGCATCGCTACGAGTGAGAAAGTCTCATCGTAGTCAACTCCTTGAACTTGTCGGGAAACATCTTAACGACAAGTCGAGCTTTCTTAATGGTGACACTTACCATCATTGCCTGTCTTCCTTTTAAAATCCATCTACACCCAACAGTCTTACGACCATCAAGTGGTTCTTTCAAAGTCTATACTTTCTTTTATACATGGATCCTCTCTCGAATTTTATGGCCTCGAGCCATTCTTCAGAATCTGGGCCCACCATCACTTCTCCATAGCTCGTAGGTTCATTGTTGTCTAGCAACATGACTTCCAAGAAAGGATTACGTACCACTCTGAAGTAGTATGCATCCTTGTCGACCTATGAGGTTTGGTAGTGACTTGATCTGAAGTTTCATGATCACTATCATAAGCTTCCACTTCAATTGGTGTAGGTGCCACAGGAACAACTTCCTGTGCCCTGCTACACACTAGTTGAAGTGACGGTTCAATAACCTCATCAAGTCTCCACCATCCTCCCACTCAATTCTTTTGAGAGAAACTTTTCCTCGAGAAAGGACCCATTTCTAGAAACAATCACTTTTGCTTCCGGATCTGAAATAGGAGGTATACCCACGAAAGTACCTTTCTACACCTGAGCTCATATGCTCCTGCTATGAATAGTAGAATAAATAAAATAGAAAAACATTTCAAAAAATTCTGAATTTTTTTTGTGACATACTTTAAAAAATGTTTGTTGTGCATGCAAAATTTCATCACGAAATCACATTGGTGAAGGTCATCGCAAAAAAAAATCAGAGCTCCAGGATGCATTTGAAAGTAACATTTTAAGAGTATCGTTTTTGTTTTTTTACCATGCCTTCCACCAGTGTCATTTCATGATGAAATTTTGCATGCACAACAAACATTTCTTAAAGTATGTCACAAAAAAAAATTCAGAATTTTTTGAAATGTTTTTCTATTTTATTTATTTTACTGTTCATAGCAGGAGCATATGAGCTCAGGTGTAGAAACTCCATGTCCGTATACCCAACTATTTTTGGGTATTCTATGAAGATGCATTTATCCGCTTTGGGTTCGAGCTTATCAGCCTGAAACTTTTTCACATAAGCATCGCAGCCCCAAACTTTTAAGAAACGACAGCTTAGGTTTCTCTAAACCATAGTTCATACGGTGTCGTCTCAACGGAATTGTGTGGTGCCCTATTTAAAGTGAGTGCGGTTGTCTCTAATGCCTAACCCATAAACGATAGTGGTAATTCGATAAGAGACATCATTGTATGCACCATATCCAATAGGGTGCAGTTGTGATGTTCGGACACACCATCACACTATGTTGGTCCAGACGGTATTAGTTGTGAAACAATTTCCACAATGTCATAATTGTGTGCCAAACTTGTAACTCAGATATTCATCTCTATGATCATATCATAGACATTTTATCATCTTGTCACGGCGATCTTCAGCTTCACTCTGAAATTACTTAAACCTTTCAATAATTCAGACTTGTGTTTCATCAAGTAAATATACTCAGCATCTACTCAAATCATCTGTGAAGTAAGAACATAACGATATCCACTGCGTGCCTCAGCACTCATTGGACTGAACACATCAAAATGTATTACTTCCAACAAGTTGCTTTCTTGTTCCATCTTACTGAAAACGAGGCCTTTCAGTCATCTTGCCCATGTGGTATGATTTGCATGTCTCAAGTGATTAAAAATCAAGTGAGTCCAAACGATCCATCTGCATGGAGTTTCTTCATGCATATCTACCAATAGACATGGTTCGCATGTCTCAATATTTTCAAAACGAGTGAGTCCAAAGATCCATCAACATGGAGCTTCTTCATGCATTTTATACCAATATCACTCAAATGGCAGTGCCACAAGTATGTGGTACTATCATTACTATCTTATATCTTTTGGCATGAACATGTGTATCACTACGATCGAGATTCAATGAACCATTCATTTTAGGTGCAAGACCATTGAAGGTATTATTCAAATAAACAGAGTAACCATTATTATCCTTAAATGAATAACCGTATTGCGATAAACATAATCCAATCATGTCTATGCTCAACGCAAACACCAAATAACAATTATTTAGGTTTAACACCAATCTCGATGGTAGAGGGAGCATGCAATGCTTGATCATATCAACCTTGGAAACACTTCCAACACATATCGTCATCTCACCTTCAGCTAGTCTCCGCAGCCTTTTATTTCGAGTTACTAACACTTAGCAACCGAACCGGTATTTATTACCCTGGTGCTACTAGGAGTACTAGTAAAGTACACAATAATATAATGTATATTCAAAATACTTCTGTCGACCTTGCCAGCCTTCTCATCTACCAAGTATCTAGGGTAGTTCTGCTTCAGTGACCGTTCCCCTCATTACAGAAGCACTTAGTCTCAGGTTTGGGTTCAACCTTGGGTTTCTTTACTAGAGCAGCAACTGATTTGCCATTTCATGAAGTATCCCTTCTTTCCCTTGCCCTTCTTGAAACTAGTGGTTTTACTAACCATCAACAATTGATGCTCCTCTACTTTCACGGTGTCAAACATCGCGAATTGCTCAAGGATCATCATGTCTATCCCTGATATGTTATAGTTCATCACTAAGCTCCAATAGCTTGGTGGCAGTGACTATGCAGAACTATCACTATCTCATCTGGAAGATTAACTCCCACTCGATTCAAGCGATTGTAGTACTCAGACAATCTGAGCACATGCTCAACGATTGAGCTTTTCTCCCTTAGTTTGCAGGCTTAAGAAACTTGTCAGAGGTCTCATACCTATTGACATGGGCACTAGTCTGAAATCCCAATTTCAGTCCTTGGAACATCTCATATGTTCTGCGACGTTTCAAAAACGTCTTTGGTGCCATCATTCTAAACTGTTAGCATTACGCACTGAACTATCACGTAGTCATCGAAACGTGTATGTCAGATGCTTCCCAACATCTACAGACGACGCTCGAGGTTCAACACACTGAGCGGTGCATTTAAGGACATAACCCTTCTGTGCAGCAATGAGGACAATCCTCAGTTCACGGACCCAGTCCGCATAATTGCTACTGTCAACTCTCAACTGAATTTTCTCTAGGAACATATGTAAAACAGTAGAACCAAAGCATGAGCTACGACATAATTTGCAAAGACCTTTTGACTATGTTCATGATAATTAAGTTCATCTAATCAAATTATTCAACGAACTCCCACTTAGATAGACATCCCTCTAGTCATCTAAGTGATACATGATCCGAGTCAACTAGGCCGTGTCCGATCATCGTGTGAGACGGACTAGTCATCATTGGTGAACATCTTCATGTTGATCGTATCCACTATACGACTCATGTTCGACCTTTCGGTCTTCCGTGTTCCGAGGCCATGTCTGTACATGCTAGGCTCGTCAAGTTAACCTAAGTGTATTGCGTGTGTAAATCTGGCTTACACCCGTTGTATGCGAACGTTAGAACCTATCACACCCAATCATCACGTGGTGCTTCAGAACAACGGACCTTAGCAACGGTGCACAGTTAGGGGGAACACTTTCTTGAAATTATTGCAAGGGATCATCTTATTTATGCTACCATCGTTCTAAGCAAATAAGATGTAAACATGACAAACATCACATGCAAATCATAAAGTGACATGATATGGCCAATATCATCTTGCGCCTTTGATCTCCATCTTTGAGGCGCGGCATGAACACCATCGTCACCGGCATGACACCATGATCTCCATCATCGTGTCTTCATGAAGTTGCCTCGCCAACTATTACTTCTACTACTATGGCTAACAGTTAGCAATTAAAGTAAAGTAATTACATGGTGTTTTCATTGACACGCAGGTCATAAATAAATTAAGACAACTCTTATGGCACCTGCCGGTTGTCATACTCATCGACATGCAAGTCGTGATTCCTATTACAAGAACATGATCAATCTCATACATCACATATATCATTCATCACATCCTTTTGGCCATATCACATCACATAGCATACCCTGCAAAAACAAGTTAGACGTCCTCTAATTGTTGTTGCATGTTTTATGTGGCTGCTATGGGTTTCTAGCAAGAACGTTTCTTACCTACGCAAAACCACAACGGTGATATGCCAATTGCTATTTACCCTTCATAAGGACCCTTTTCATCGAATCTGATCTGACTAAAGTGGGAGAGATAGACACCCGCCAGCCACCTTATGCATCAAGTGCATGTCAGTCGGTGGAACCTGTCTCACGTAAGTGTACATGTAAGGTCGATCCGGGCCGCTTCATCCCACAATGCCGCCGAATCAATATAAGACTAGTAACGGCAAGCAAATTGAACAAATCATCGCCCACAATTACTTTGTGTTCTACTCGTGCATAGAATCTACGCATAGACCTAGCTCATGATGCCACTGTTGGGGATCGTAGCAGAAATTTAAAATTTTCTACGCATCACCAAGATCAATCTATGGAGTAATCTAGCAACGAGGGAAAGGGGAGTGCATCTACATACCCTTGTAGATTGCTAAGCGGAAGCGTTATTAGAACGCGGATGAGGTAGTCGTACTCGTACCGATTCAGATCGCGGTCGATTCCGATCTAAGCGCCGAACAACGGCGCATCCACGTTCAACACATGTGCAGCCCGGTGACGTCTCCCATGCCTTGATCCAGCAAGGAGAGAGGGAGAGGTTGGGGAAGACTCCGTCCAGCAGCAGCACGACGGCGTGGTGGTGGTGGAGGAGCGCAGTACTCCAGCAGGGCTTCGCCAAGCACTACGAGAGACGAGGAGGGAGAGAGGTAGGGTTGCGCCTTGTGAGAGAGAGACTCGTGTGTTGAGCAGCCCCAAAACCTCCACTATCTATAGGGGCAAGGGCAAGGGGAGGCGCCCTAGGGTTTCCCCTAGGGGGGGCGGCGGCCAGGGCAGATGGGATCTCCCCCTTTGGGTGACTTGGCCCCCAAGCCAGGAGGTGGGAACCCTCGATGGGTCGCCTCAAACCCCCTGGTGATGTGGGAATAGGTGAGGGGGGCGCACAGCCCCTTAGTGGGCTGGTTTGCCCCCTTCCCTTGGCCCATGAAGCCCGCCAACACTTGTCGGGGCTCCCGAAACACCTTTCGGTCATGCTGGTCATCACCCGGTACCTCCGGAACACTTCCGGACTCCAAAACCCTTCGTCCAATATATCAATCTTCTCCTCCGGACCATTCCGGAACTCCTCGTGACGTCCAGGATCTCATCCGGGACTTCGAACAACATTCGGTAACCGCGTACATACTTTCCCTATAACCCTAGTGTCATCGAACCTTAAGTGTGTAGACCCTACGGGCTCGGGAATAATGCAGACATGACCGAGACATCTCTCTGGTCAATAACCAACAGCGGAATCTGGATACCCATGTTGCCTCCCACATGTTCCACGATGATCTCATCGGATGAACCACGATGTCAAGGATTCAGTCAATCCCGTATACAATTCCCTTTGTCTACCGGTATAGTACTTGCCCGAGATTCGATCGTCGGTATCCCGATACCTTGTTCAATCTCGTTACCGGCAAGTCTCTTTACTCGTTCCGTAACACATCATCCCGTGATCAACTCCTTGGTCACATTGTGCACATTATGATGATGTCCTACCGAGTGGGCCCAGAGATACCTCTCCGTTTACACGGGGTGACAAATCCCAATCTCGATTCGTGCCAACCCAACAGACACTTTCGGAGATACCCGTAGTGCACCTTTATAGCCACCCAGTTACGTTGTGGCGTTTGGTACACCCAAAGCATTCCTACGGTATCCAGGAGTTGCACAATCTCATGGTCTAAGGAAATGATACTTGACATTAGAAAAGCTTTAGCAGACGAACTATACGATCTTGTGCTAGGCTTAGGATTGGGTCTTGTCCATCACATCATTCTCCTAATGATGTGATCCCATTATCAATGACATCCAATGTCCATGGTCAGGAAACCATGACCATCTATTGATCAACGAGCTAGTCAACTAGAGGCTTACTAGGGACATGTTGTGGTCTATGTATTCACACATGTATTACGGTTTCCGGTTAATACAATTATAGCATGAACAATAGACAATTATCATGAATATGGAAATACAATAATAACCATTTTATTATTGCCTCTAGGGCATATTTCCAACAGATAGTTGTAAGCCGGCAGACAGTTATGACCCGACAGACAGTTATAACCCGCAAAATAGTTATGACCCGACAGAAGTTATAACCCGGCAAACAGTTATAACCTGGCAAACAGTTATAACCCGGCAGACAGTTATGACCTGGCGGACAGTTATAAACCGGCAGACAGAGTCGCCTGGGGTTAATAAGCCCAAGATGTTAAGAAGCCCATGGGGAGAAGCCCGTGATGAGAAGTCGGAATAGGTTGAGTCTTAATCCGACTAGGACTCTACATGTAACCCACCCCTTCAACTTATATAAGGAGGGGTGGGGCACCCCAAGAGGGGGGAGGTAATCTTTAAGGCTAGAGACAATTAGAAGATCCGGTTTATGCGGCGACTCCCTCATGAGCATAATGAGACCTAGCCACAAACAACATGTAGGGCTATTACTGGATAATGTTTCCCGGGGCCCGAAGCTGTCTAAACCCTTGTCTTGTGTGTTAATCCACCTCGCGTCTCTCATCCCAAATAACCCCTCTCAAGCTACCACATAGATCCGTTGGCCTCACGACTAAGTCGTCACACTAGGACATCTGCCGTGACAATTCCACGACAGTTGGCGCCCACCGTGGGGCCTGCGCACGGTGGTGTTGAGTTCTTGGAGGGATTTCTCTAAAAGGATCGAGAAGTTTGCAACTTTCGAGATGAAGGAAAGATTAGTTTCGAAAGGATCTACATCAGCTTTAAGTTCGCTAGATCAAGATCAACAATTTTTCATGGGCATCAGTTCAATTAACAAAGATCATCAGGGAAAATCCTGAAGGTTTAGCGTCAAGTCGCCGCGTTCATCAGCAGGATCGATCTGCCGTCATCAGACGAACTAAAACCAAGAGTACTTGGAAAGAGACCCGGACGTGGGCGAGTCAAAACTGCCACGACTCGGAAACTGTCCACGACCCGGACTCCTCGATTGAGTTTCCGCTGTCAAGCCGCCCGCGGACCTGGGCCACCGGGCCGAGGTGCCATCGACCGCGCCAGGCCGACATCGCCACTGCTTCGAGCCACCCTATTGAGCCACGCGGTGCTTCGCGCCTCTGCCGCCGTTTTCTCCCTTGCGGAAAGCCACCATCACATGAACCGAAGTCAGATGAGAATTCCAATTGTGCAAACACAAGACAAGTCTCAAGCGGGCCATGAAATCATGAGTCGGAGATTGTTTATGAAAAAAGAGATCAGAGAGATTAATTGTTAGCTCCATGACAGATGGATCAGGAGGTCAAAGCAACCACGACCACAACCAGACTTGAGCTCCATCTTCAATTCTGTTTCTGAGTCACTGTCCGGATTACCTTCGCCTCGATACTCACCGCTGTTGCGCCCCGTCCCTGCGCGAATCGGCGGACAAGTCATTGGTCTTCACCAAGTCGCTGTTCTAAGTGCCTCCGAGTCATCCTCGTTCGTTTTCCTGCCATAAGCCCTTCTACTGCAGCTGCGCTTCGCCAGCGCATCTCTGCATCGCCTTGAGCCGCCGTCGGACTCCACTTTAAACCGTCATCGATGCCACGGCCTTCCAGCTCCGTCAAGCCACGCAGGCCTCTACTCTGGGCCGCATCCGCACCCCTAAGTCGCCCAACATCCTTGCCTTGCCTCTAAGCAACCTCGCCGCCAAGTCATTGTGGCTGGGTTTCACCGACCTTGCGAGCCGGCCTGCTGCCTCCGCTGGCGCTGCCCTTGCCACTCCGGGCCATTGTCGTTTCCCCCTCTGCCACCTCCGTGCATGAGCCGGCCTTCGTTGTCTTCACTAAATTGAGCCGCGGAGCCTCTGTCGAGTCGCCTGTCCGAGCGCTTCGCCACCTCCATGAGCCGCCTATCAATGGTTATTATTATATTTCCTTGTTCATGATAATTGTCTATTATTCATGCTATAATTGTATTAACCGGAAACCGTAATACATCTGTGAATACATAGACCACAACATGTCCCTAGTAAGTGATGACCCACAATTATAGGGGATATATCGTAGTCCTTTTGATAAGTAGGAGTGTCGAACCCAACGAGGAGCATAAGGAAATGATAAGCAGTTTCCAGCAAGGTATTTTCTGCAAGTACTAAAATAAGTGGTAACAGATAGTTTTGTGATAGGATAATTTGTAACGAGCAATAAGTAACAAAAGTAAATAAAGTGCAGCAAGGTGGCCCAATCCTTTTTGTAGCAAAGGACAAGCCTGGACAAACTCTTATATGATGTAAAGCACTCCCGAGGACACATGGGAATATCGTCAAGCTAGTTTTCATCATGTTCATATGATTCGCGTTCGGTACTTTGATAATTTGGTATGTGGGTGGACTGGTGCTTGGGTGCTGCCCTTACTTGGACAAACATACCACTTATGATTAACCTCTATTGCAAGCATCCGCAAATACAACAAAAGTATTAAGGTAAACCTAACCATAGCATGAAACATATGGATCCAAATCAGCCCCTTACGAAGCAACGCATAAACTAGAGTTTAAGCTTCTTTCACTCTAGCAACCCATCATCTACTTATTACTTCCCAATGCCTTCCTCTAGGCCCAAATAATGGTGAAGTGTCATGTAGTCGACGTTCACATAACACCACTAGAGGAGAGACCACATACATCTCATCAAAATATCGAACGAATACCAAATTCACATGACTACTAATAGCAAGACTTCTCCCATGTCCTCAGGAACAAAAGTAACTACTCACAAAGCATAAACATGTTCATAATCAGAGGGGTATTAATGTGCGTATAGGATCTGAACATATGATCTTCCACCAATTAAACCAACTAGCATCAACTACAAGGAGTAATTAACAATACTAGCAACCTAGCACCAATCCTGGACTTGAAGACAAGAATTGGATACAAGAGATGAACTAGGGTTTTGAGATGAGATGGTGCTGATGAAGATGTTGATGGAGATTACCCTCTCCCGATGAGAGGAGCGTTGGTGATGGCGATGGCGATGATTTCCCCCTCCGGGAGGGAAGTTTCCCCGGCAGAACAGCTCTGCCAGAGCCCTAGATTGGTTCCGCCAAGGTTCCGCCACGTGGCGGCGGAGTTTCCTCCGAGAAGATGGCTTGTTAATTGTTTCCCATCGAAAGACTCCATATAGCAGAAGATGGCCACCGGAGGGCCACCAGTGGGGCCACGAGGTAGGGGCGCGCCCAGGGGGGTAGGGCGTGCCCCCCACCCTCGTGGGAAGGGTGTGGCCCCCATAGTGAGGTTCTTGCGCTCAGTATTTTTTATATATTTGGAAAACATCATCCATGAAGTTTCAAGGCTTTTGGAGTTGTGCAGAATAGGTCTCTAATATTTGCTCCTTTTCCAGCGCAGAATCCCAGCTGCCGGCATTCTCCCTCTTTATGTAAACCATGTAAAATAAGAGAGAATAGGCATAAGTATTCTGACATAATGTGTAATAACAGCCCATAATGCAATAAATATTGATATAAAAGCATGATGCAAAATGGACGTATCAACTCCCCCAAGCTTAGACCTCGCTTGTCCTCAAGCAAAAAGCCGAAATTGAAAAATATGTCCACATGTTTAGAGATAGAGGTGTCGATAAAAATAAAATACGGACATGAGGGCATCATGATCATTCTTAGAACAACAACTTATAATTCTTGTCATATAATCTCTTATGCTAGAGTAATAATTCAATCACAATATAAAGTATGAATCCTAGACTTCAATGAAAACTAACAAACTACAATCTCAGTCATTGAAGCAATTGCAATTTATAATAACATAGGAAAGAGTCAATGTATAAGACCTTTTCAGCAAGTCCACATACTCAACTATCATATAATCTTTCACAATTGCTGACACTCACGCAATACTTATGGTTATGGAGTTTTAACCGGACACAGAGAAAGATAGGGGCTTATAGTTTTGCCTCCCAACGTTTTACCTCAAGGGTAATGTCAATAGTAATTGTTCATGAAAACTCACATCCAATTAGCCATATATACCAGGATCTTTCCAACATATTATGCTTGCCAAAGGATAAAATGTAAAAAGGAAGGGTGAATATCACCATGACTCTTATGTGATGTAGGAGATAAAAGTAAAAGATAGGCCCTTCGCAGAGGGAAGCAGAGGTTGCCATGCGCTTTTATGGTTGGACGCACAAAATCTTAATGCGAAAGAACTTCACTTTATATTGCCACTTGTGATATGGACCTTTATTATGCAGTATGTCACTTTTATTACTTCCATATCACATGATCGTATAAAGCTTATTTCCTCCACACCAACCAATCATACATATTTAGAGAGCAATTTTTATTGCTTGAACCAATGAAAACTTACTTGATGGATCTTACTCAATCCATAGGTAGGTATGGTGTACTCTTATGGCAAGACTGGTTTAAGGGTATTTGGAAGCACAAGTAGTATCTCTACTTGGTGCAATGAATTTGGCTAGCATGAGGGGGAAAGGCAAGCTCATCATGTTGGAAGATCCAAGACAATATAATTTATCTCAGATGTACGAAAACATAACCCATTACATTGTCTTCCTTGTCCAATGTCAACTCTTTAGCATGTCATATTTTAATGAGTGCTCACAATCATAAAAGATGTCCAAGATAGTATATTTATATGTGAAGACCTCTCTTTCTTTATTACTTCCTATTAATTGCAACGATGACCAAAACTATGTTTGTCAACCCTCAACAACTTTTATTCATCATACTCTTTCTATGTGAGCTCATTACTCTCCATAAGACTCATATGATCTCTTTGTTTCTTTTTATTTCTTCCTCTTTTTCTTTTATTCCTTTAGGATCATGGCAAAATAATCAAGCCCTTGACTCAACACTAATCTTTATTATATAGCTCACGGACTCGATTACATAGAAGGATAATAAAGCAAAACTCACAACTAGATCATACTAAGAACTTTTATTCTACTAGATCGAGATATTACCAAACTGATCGAGCTAAGAAAAACGATAAAGATAAAAGTGATGGTGATACGATACCGGGGCACTCCCCCAAGCTTGGCGGTTGCCAAGTGGAGTGCCCATACCCATGTGATTATGTCTCTCTTTTCGGGGATGGTGATGTGATGTTCTTGGCGATGATGCCCCTCGAGATACGGTTCTCCTCCTCGAGCTTGTTGACTTGCTGCTTGAGGTCCATTATTTCCTTTTGGAGCTTTCCTGTAATAGCCAAAGCTCCCTGCACCCAAGGGTGTTGCATAGTTGCGGGAGAACCAGAGACACTCTTTTTCATATTCTCATAAGAAAGAAATCTAACATTGAAAGGGATAACCGAGTTTGGAATAGCCGAGCTCTGCAGTTCTCCCATTGTGAATCCAGCTTGGAGGCGGGAAGTGACTTCTTGATCCTCTTCCATGGCATCTATCCTCTTCAAATCAGCCTCCATCTCTTCCTCCGTTGCTGGCCCAAAGAGGTTAGCATTGTTGTTTGTTGTTGATCTCGGTGCCGGATGAGATACCCGGCTCTCCCCGACTGAATCTTGTGAAGACATCTTGCTCTAATCTGCAGCAGCAACAACAGCTCGAAACAAAGAAAGGAGATTTCTGCGTGATACGGGAGTCAAAACCCCCGGGAGGTTATATAATGAATTTTTACCGACCAGAATATGTGTCGTGTACGAAAACGAAGTCCGGGGAGCACACGAGGTGCCCACGAGGTAGGGGGCGCGCCCTCCACCCTCGTGGAGCCCTCGTGTCCTTCCAGGACTGCTGCTTATTTTTCTATTTTTCTAAATATTCCAAAATGGAGAAATATTGCCTTAAAAATTGTTTTGGTGTCGGTTTACTTACCGTACCACATACCTATTCCTTTTCGGAGTCTGAAACGTTCCGGAAAGTGTCCCTTATGTATTCCTCCGGGGTTACGGTTTCAATAACATTGGTTTCAACATTTATGGGATTACCTGAGATATAGTGTTTGATTCTTTGACCGTTCACCACCTTCGGATTTGTGCCTTTAGAGTTGTTGATTTTTATGGCACCGGAATGGTAGACCTCCTCGATAACGTAAGGACCTTCCCATTTAGAGAGAAGTTTTCCTGCAAAAAATCTTAAACGAGAGTTGTATAGCAATACATAATCACCTACATTAAACTCACGCTTTTGTATCCTTTTATCATGCCATCTTTTAACCTTTTCTTTAAACAACTTGGCATTTTTGTAGGCTTGGGTTCTCCATTCATCAAGTGAGCTAATATCAAATAACCTCTTCTCACCGTCAAGTTTAAAATCATAATTAAGTTCTTTAATAGCCCAATAAGCCTTGTGTTCTAGTTCGAGAGGTAAGTGCCATGCTTTTCCATAGACCATTTTATACGGAGACATACCCATAGGATTTTTATATGCAGTTCTATAGGCCCATAATGCATCATCAAGTTTCTTGGACCAATTCTTTCTAGACCTATTAACAGTCTTTTGCAAAATTAATTTGAGTTCTCTATTACTCAATTCTACTTGACCACTAGACTGAGGGTGATAAGGAGATGCATTTCTATGATTAACATCATATTTAGCAAGCATTTTACGGAAAGCACCATGAATAAAATGGGAACCACCATCAGTCATTAAATATCTAGGGACTCCAAATCTTGGAAAAATAACTTCTTTAAGCATTTTAATAGAAGTGTTATGATAAGCACTACTAGTTGGAATAGCTTCTACCCACTTAGTAACGTAATCAACAATAACTAAAATATGTGTATATCCATTAGAGGAAGGAAAAGGTCCCAAACATCAAATGGTTCAATAAAAAGTGAATAATTCATAAGCATTTCTTGACGTCTACTAATATTACCAATTCTTTCACATTCATCACAAGATAAGACAAACTTACGGGCATCCTTGAAGAGAGTAGGCCAATAAAAACCAGATTGTAGTACCTTATGTGCAGTTCTATCTCCAGCATGGTGTCCTCCATAAGCTTCGGAGTGACACTTGCGTAGGATTTGTTCATGTTCATGCTCAGGTACACAACGTCTAATAACACCATCTACTCCTTCTTTATAAAGATGTGGGTCATCCCAAAAGTAATGCCTCAAATCATAGAAGAACTTTTTCTTTTGCTGGTATGTGAAACTAGGTGGTATGAACTTAGCAACAATGTAATTAGCATAATCAGCATACCATGGAGCAGTATGAGAAGCATTTATGACATTTAATTGCTCATCAGGAAAGCTATCATCAATAGGTAGTGGGTCATCAAGCACATTTTCTAACCTAGACAAGTTGTCCACAATGGGGTTCTCAGCTCCTTTTCTAGCAACAATATGCAAATCAAATTCTTATAGCAAGAGAACCCATCTAATAAGTCTAGGTTTAGCATCTTTCTTTTCCATAAGATATTTAATAGCAGCATGATCAGTGTGAATAGTTACTTTAGAATCAACAATATAAGGTCTAAACTTATCACAAGCAAATACAACTGCTAAGAATTCTTTTTCAGTAGTAGCATAATTTCTTTGAGCATTGTCTAGAGTTTTACTAGCATATTGAATAACATTTAGTTTCTTATCAACTCTTTGTCCTAGAACAGCACCTACAGCATAATCACTAGCATCACACATAATTTCAAAGGATAAATTCCAATCAGGTGGCTGAACAATAGGTGCAGAGATCAATGCTTTCTTAAGTATTTCAAATGCTTCTACACAATCATCATCAAAGACAAATGGTATATCTTTTTTGTAATAGATTAGTCAGAGGCCGAGAAATTTTTGAGAAGTCCTTAATGAACCTCCTATAAAAACCGGCATGACCAAGGAAACTTCTTATACCTTTGATGTCCTTGGGACATGGCATCTTTTCAATAGCATCAACCTTGGCTTTATCAACTTCAATACCTCTTTCAGAAACTTTATGCCCCAAGACAATACCTTCATTCACCATAAAGTGGCACTTTTCCCAATTCAAGACAAGATTAGTTTCTTCACATCTCTGCAAAACTCGATCAAGGTTTCTCAAGCAATCATCAAAAGAAGATCCATAGACGGAAAAATCATCCATGAAAACCTCACGAATCTTTTCACAAAAGTCAGAGAATATAGCCATCATGCATCTTTGAAAGGTAGAAGGTACCAAAAGGTCATGTAAAAGTACCAAAAGTACCAAAAGGGCATGTAAAAGTAGTCTTTGATTGATCTTTGGCTGACACAGGTATTTGAGAGAAACCAGAATAACCATCTAGAAAGCAAAAATGTGTATGTTTAGATAATCTTTCTAGCATTTGATCGATAAAAGGTAAGGGGTAATGATCCTTTTTAGTAGCCTTATTTAATTTGCGGAAATCAATTACCATCATATAACCTGTAATAATTCTTTGAGAATCAGTTCATCTTTATCATTAGGAACAACAGTAATACCTCCCTTCTTAAGGACACAATGGACAGGGCTTACCCACTGACTATTGGCAATGGGATAAATTAAATCTGCCTCAAGGAGCTTTAGTATCTCCTTTCCTACCACTTCTTTCATTTTAGGATTCAGCCAGCGTTGATGATCACAAACTGGTTTAGCATCTTCTTCCAAATTAATTTTATGTTGACATAGAGTGGGACTAATGCCCTTAAGATCATCAAGAGTATACCCAATAGCAGCACGGTGCTTCTTCAGAGTTTTCAATAATATCTATTCTTCATGCTCTGAAAGGTTAGCACTAATAATAACAGGATATATCTTTTTCTCATCAAGATAAGCATATTTAAGAGTATCAGGTAACGGTTTAAGCTCAAACACGGGATCACCCTTGGGTGGAGGAGGATCCCCTAGGATTTCAATAGGTAAATTATTTTTCAGAATAGGTTCCTGTTTAAATAATACTTCATCTAATTCCTTCTTTCATTCATAAACATATCATTTTCATGGTCTAGCAAATGTTGTTCTAAAGGATCACTAGGAGGTACAACAATAGAAGAAAGACCAATAATTTCATCCTTACTAGGTAATTCTTCTTCTCGGTGTTGTCTACTAAATTTAGAAAAATTAAATTCATGAGTCATGTCATCTAAACTGATAGTAACAACATCTCTTTTGCAATCTATGGTGGCATTAATAGTATTTAAGTAGGGTCTACCAAATATAATGGACAAAAACTATCTTGTGGGGAACCAAGAACAAGAAAATCAGCAGGATATTTAGTTTTCCCACACAGGACTTCAACATCTCTAACAATTCCCATTGGTGAAATAGTATCTCTATTGACAAGTTTAATTGTGACATCAATATCTTCCATCTCAGCAGGTGCAATATCTATATCTATACCTATACTAATTACAGACTCCCAAAAAATTACCATGTTAATTAGAAATTATGAGCCGTTAATCTGGTGGGACCAAATTATTACGGTGTAGATTGACTCATATAATTCTTCGTCAAAATTTTGCTCCATTGTGAAAAAAACTTTGCAAGGCCCACAATCTTTTGCGTTGGTTGTAAAAAAACAATCCAGCTCAAACACGTTCGTGGTGTTATTACTATAACCGCTTCTTCGTCCCTAAAAAAACTATCTTTGTTTTTTAAATTTTTAATCTGTTTAGCCAAAAAAACACTATCTACTCATATCTCTAGCGGTCTCCTTCCATAAAGACAAAATCTTGTGGTGTCAGGGATCCTGGCACCCCAGCCCTAGCTTTGCCGCCGAAGAAAGTCCCAATGCCCTCTGCCTCGCCACCTCGCCGCCCTCTGCCTCGCCACCTCCCTTCGTTCCGTTACACACCTCACACCTCTCACCGTCGAGGGCAACTGAATCGATGAAGCCATTTCTAAGTGGGCGCTTGTGTGCGTGCGGCACACCGTCGAGGGAAGCGGGAATGACGAAGTCGTTTCTGTGTGGGTGCCCGTGTGCTGCGGCGTCACCGCTTTGCGAAGCGGCTGCAGGACTGCAGTGCGCCTTGCCTAGAGCGGCACGCATGGCTGGTGGCCCAGACATTAGAGGTGCTCTTGCAAGAGACGGAGATCCAAAAGTACTCCTTCCAGTACAAGACTAATCTATGTAAAGTGGCCTTTTCCTCTACCCAGGTCCAATATTGATTTGTCCATGTTTGAGGTAATCTATACCTATACTGAGCCAAATTTGTTGAACAAGGCTGCCAAGTTTCAGGTAATATTAGGCTGCTGGTCTAGCTGTTCACGTTCTTCAAACTGTTCTGTTTTCTAGGGACGGTCGCCCCTCTATCCACTCAGCAACTCAGCAGGGAAGTATCTA
Source organism: Triticum urartu (assembly GCF_003073215.2). Classification (NCBI taxonomy): domain Eukaryota; kingdom Viridiplantae; phylum Streptophyta; class Magnoliopsida; order Poales; family Poaceae; genus Triticum; species Triticum urartu. The sequence goes on along the minus strand of NC_053024.1, from coordinate 127,970,278 downwards.
TCCTGAATTTTCCGCACTATATAATTTTATCTATATAATATATCTCCAATAGTACCCTATCCAAAATGTTAGTGCCATTTCTGCAGTTTTGTGTGCCAGATTTGTGCCAAGTGCATTGCATATGTAAGTAATCTGGGCTAAACTAATCTTGAGATCATCCGTCAATTTTTATTACAACAGAAAGATGGTCCTTATCACATATATAGTACGCACTAGGCAATCACAATTCCTGGGCTGCTGACACAGATGGTGGTTGATAACAATTACATCAGGGTATACATTCTGCTATATTTTATATACTCAACATGAATACATGATTCAGTTCCCAGCCTGTATAATTATTCATTTAGGCTTTCAGTTCCAGTTATGGCCATGGACTGTGCACATGGTTCACAGAATAAAAAACTACATCAAGCATTACTTTTAGTTGCTTGGAGCATTTTCAATAAATATCCTATTATGGAAAAATCATTCACCTATTATGTGAATAAAGGGACACTGTATGGCAAGGCGAACAAGCAGACCAAATAACACAAGTGATAGTAGTTCCAAGCTATTTTTACATATGCATTTCAGTGCACTATGTTATGATTGACCTTTTCTTAAACTTCAGAATGTTATATTGGTGTGAAATGATAATTTTCAAATTGTCACCTTTTTTGATAGTTCTGAAGAGGAAATTTGGAAAATTAAACTGGTGGTGAGTTCAATCAGGTGAAAATTGCAGGTCGGACATGAAAGGTTGGACAATCATCTTTGAAGATTGAAAATAACGTTTCATGAAGCAACCTTGAGGTATCAATCAATTCTCACGTTTTTTATTCATGTTTACTGTTTGCATCGCACAGCCAAATAACCATGGTGTATATCATTTTTTAGAAGGCAGGCTATCAAAAAGTGTTTCCTGCTGATTATAATTCTGTTCACCGTAGTCTAAAGTTTGTGATTCAATTTATGAACTGCACTGGGCTAGATACTATTGCTAAAAGTTGATGCTGACTGACACACAATAAGATCCTCCTGGAGCTGCCTTCACAGGGCATATCTCCTATCATGCATCTACTCATTCACACCGTAAATGATAAGTTTTTAAAAGGCTCAATACACAAATGGATCTGGATCTTATTGAATATCATATGTTAAAGAGTAATTTATCAGTTTACTCTGCCTGATACATTAAATATTTTCATTTCTGTTTCTGTTCCATTTATGGGAGGAAATGGTCTCTTGACCATTTGGTTCATGTTAACTTAAATCGTATTTGAATGCCTATTGAATGTATGTTAGTTCAACCGGCATTAAACTAATCCTTTTTATATTGTGCTGCTTACTATAGTTGCTTCCGTGGAGGAAACAACACCAAGGTACCCATTGAATTTTTGTCAGTTTAACCGATATTCCACTATTCCATATTTTGGTACTTTGCCATGGTTTTTTCCTCCCAAGAAACAACACCAAGACAATATATTTTACCCTGTTTACAACAACATGATTGTTTCCAACAATAAAGATTGAGGCTATCTTATTGCATGTTTCTTTTTGCACCCAGCTGATCAGTTGCATAATATCCTTCTAAAATATGAATAAATTGGAAGAGATATATGAACCTATGTTGGGGTTGAGCAACCCGCTCTGATGCTCGCTCTGCTTTCCTTTAGCCGCCAGCCTGTGTACGACTAAGGGATAAGCTCTTATGTTGCTTTACCCTATCAATGAAAAGATACGCCCCTGAGCATATTCCCGTAGATACGAAACACTGTTCCTAAACTACGAAAGATATAATTTCTGTTTAAAATCCATCTCGCAGGTCCATCTTTTATCTACAGATAAATATATGTGTTATTTGTACGCCTTCTTTGTACTTTAGTAATCTTTATATGTCATGTCCTGCTTGGCCATGGCAATTGGTAACACTGTCACCTCGGCTGGATAGCATCCTTATTATGTGCTTTAGTAGAGTGAGGTTCCTCTGTGATGCTACTGAGCTCGCGATGGACATGATTTCACCGTGCTAGGCCCTAAGGGTTGGTTAGAAACCTGAAGATACATTATGCTCGAATGACATTAGTACCAGAGTGATAAATCAACCCGATATTACTCCATGATAGTTACTATTTGGAGGTATGCTATTTTGCTAAAGATGGTACAATACACCCGGATAATTAGAATTCAAAAAAATTGTCGTTATTGTCCATTTGTCTCATACACTATGGGGATGGTGAGAAGAGATATATTTTAGCTATGCTCCAAGCTTTTGTAAAGTCAACCAAACCAACTTAATCCAAATCAGGACACTTTTTTTAATCTGGAATTGTGCTTATGATATTTTTTTACTTTGAAACTACACTATTGAATATAAGATCTCACAAATATGTTCAGGAAATGAACACCATTAAAAAGCCAATCATGATATGTCTCCTTAATTTATGCACTGATCTCAGTTTCTTCTACGCATTACTTTTTTGATAGATCGCCATATTATTTAATATACTTATCTCAGAAATACAAGTAAAATACACACTTTTGAAAGCTCACAATGTAACAGCATGATGGATTCATGCCTTTCAGATTAACAATCTCCCTTTTCTCTGTTACATTGTTTTTCTCTGCTCTCTATCAACACTGATATAATAAAATGTATATATACATTCTCCCACGACAACACAGAAGGTCTTTAGAGACATCCATTATAATGGGCGAGACCTTTCCACACACACACACACACACACACACACACACATATATATATATATATATTTCGACAGTTGTTACCACAATATATATCTCTTGCCAACATCTATGTATGATAGATGCATGGTGTATTTCTCTTCTAAATGCAGTATGATTGATGCAAAGTGTATTTTTATTCTAAATTATTTACTTCATCAAATATATGTTGTAGGAAAAAGGATCGTGGAATAGCACACGAGGTGTATATTGTTGTTAGCATATGCCTACTTTGATGCATTGTATTTGCATACATATACCAAGGTTTTCATCAATTGTATATTGGAGGAGAATGGATGATCAAAAAGCAATCAAGGTGGCAAGGTGTTTGCGATTTACTGTATGAAATACTAAATATGCAGGAGCCATGATGCAATTGTATGACAATACATGTAGATATACGACTATTGTCATATCATCCATTGTATCTATCTATGACTCCTCAACTTCAACGTACATATCTTGAATAATACATTAATTGGTTGATGATGCTCTGCAGTGGCGACGGCGTATGTCAGTTACCAAAAACCCTTCCATTCTCCCACCATATTCCCGAAACAAACAGTGCCACAAGGGAGATCTGAGTACTTCCCTTAGAGGCCTGAACCGTCTCCCTGCCTCCTGCTATCAGACCCTGAGCATAACAACATCTTGGCGGACAACCTCACTAACATTATACCATTGAAGCACCGAGCTCCAAATGATGGCGACAACACAAAAACCCAAGGAAAGATGTTGTGTCGTGTCCTTCTAAAGTTTGCGAAAACCACATGAAGCAACTTTCGAGTAAGGATCATATATTTGGGAACAGAATGTTAATGTGTCTAGATCACGAGAAGCCAATGTATATATGAAATCTATTGCTGAATTATATATACTGTATTTTGTTGTGTGGGGAAGGTGTGAGATTTGTCCTCAATGAAAAAAGGGCAGGTTTTGAAGTTTGCTATAGTACTATAGTACGTCATGCGTAAATATGGGTTGTGCATAGAACTTTGGCCAATTATCTCCTTCTCTTAAAGCTCTTCAATGATTGACACTTCATAACATTCAACTGGATACTAATTTGAGAGAACTATGAATAAGGAAATTTTAGAAGGAAGATACTTCCTTTTAGTCTCATGGTTGTGCAAGAATCACGATGGTTTGAAATAATAAACATGCAAGCTTCTCCTATATTATTCCTACATATTTCATTTTCAATATATAATACTTGCTTTGTGGTTGTTTGTGTAAATGTGTAAATAGAAAATACTAGCCCGTGCACCCGCACGGGTTGACGACTAGTCATGCATAACTTCTTTGTATAAAGAATAAGGTATTGCACTAGCACTAGCACCCATATCACATAAGCCATGATAACAATGATCTCCTATTTTAACAGAAATAACAGGCATGCCTACCACAGGTCTAGGTTTATTTTTATCACGGGGTTTAGCAATTCTAGCAGTTTCATTACAGAAATAAATAACATGCCCATCTATATTATCAGACAAGAGATCTTTAACAATAGCAATATTAGGTTCAACTTTAACTTGCTCAGGTGGTGTATATGTTTTAATATTGCTTTTACGAACCACAGTTGAAGCTTTAGCATGATCCTTTATCCTAACAGGGAAAGGGGGGTTTCTCAACATAAGAAGTAGGAACAATAGGATCATTATAAGTGATAGTCTTTTCTTCAACTTTAATAGGTGCAGCTACTTTTACTTCTATGGGAGGATGATATTTAAACCACTTCTCCTTGGGGAGATCAACATAAGTAGCAAAAGATTCACAGAAAGAAGCTACTATCTCAGAGTCAAGTCCATATTTAGTGCTAAATTTACGAAAAATATCGGTATCCATAAAAGATTTAACACAATCAAAACTAGGTGTCATACCTGACTCCTTACCATTGTCGAGGTCCCAATCTTCAGAGTTGTGTTTAATTCTTTCCAATAAATCCTATTTGAATTCAATAGTCTTCATCATAAAAGAGCCAGCACAAGAAGTATCAAGCATGGTGCGATTGTTACTAGAAAGCCGAGCATAAAAAATTTGAATAATTATTTCTCTTGAGAGCTCATGATTGGGGCATGAATATAACATTGGTTTAAGCCTCCCCCAAGCTTTAGCGATGCTTTCTCCTTCGCGAGGCCAAAAATTATATATATAATTATGATCACGATGAACAAGATGCATAGGATAAAACTTCTGATGAAATTCCAATTTCAATCATTTGTAATTCCAAGACATCATATCATCACATAGCCTATACCATGTCGATGCATCTCCCCTCAAAGATAAGGGAAAGCCCTTCTTCTTAACAACATCTCCCCCTTCTTCTTAACAACATTCTCCGGTACACCTGCAGCTAAATAATCCACAAACTTGATTCCACATATATCAAATGTCATCAGATGTTTTCCACTCCTAGAAAAGGATTAGCTAGCAGTTGTCTAATCATACCGGAAGAAACTTCAAAGCAAGCATTTTCATTTTCATATTAATTTTCATAGGTTCGTAGGTTGAGGAGAACTCTTGCCTCTACTGGCCGGCTGAAGATACCCCGAACAGCCCCTCAGAGGATTACCTTCCATCGTAACAAAATGACAGTAAATTTCAGCACACTATATAAAATTTTTCCTACCAAATTCCACCTACCAAAGCTCTTCACTCCCCGGCAACGGCGCCAAAAAAGTCTTGATGACCCACAAGTATAGGATCTATCGTAGTCCTTCGATAAGTAAGAGTGCCGAACCAACGAGGAGCAGAAGGAAATGATAAGCGTTCCAGCAAGGTATTCTGCAAGTACTGAAATAAGTGGTAATAGATAGTTTTGTCATAAGATAATTTGTAACGAGCAATAAGTAACAAAAGTAAATAAAGTGCAGCAAGTTGGCCCAATCCTTTTTGTAGCAAAGGACAAGCCTAGACAAACTCTTATATGATGTAAGTGCTCCCGAGGACACATGGGAATATCGTCAAGCTAGTTTTCATCACGTTCATATGATTCGCGTTTGGTACTTTGATAATTTGGTATGTGGGTGGACCGGTGCTTGGGTGATGCCCTTACTTCGAAAAGCATCCCACCTTACTTGGACAAACATCCCACTTATGATTAACCTCTATTGCAAGCATCCGCAAAAACAACAAAAGTATTAAGGTAAACCTAACCATAGCATGAAACATATGGATCCAAATCAGCCCCTTACGAAGCAACGCATAAACTAGGGTTTAAGCTTCTGTCACTCTAGCAACCCATCATCTACTTATTACTTCCCAATGCCTTCCTCTAGGACCAAATAATGGTGAAGTGTCATGTAGTCGACGTTCACATAACACCACTAGAGGAGAGACAACATACATCTCATCAAAATATCGAACGAATACCAAATTCACATGACTACTAAGAGCAAGACCTCTCCCATATCCTCAGGAACAAAAGTAACTACTCACAAAGCATAAACATGTTCATAATCAGAGGAGTATTAATGTGCATATAGGATCTGAACATATGATCTTCCACCAATTAAACCAACTAGCATCAACTAGAAGGAGTAATTAACACTACTAGCAACCTACTAGCACCAATCCTGGATTTGAAGACAAGAATTGGATACAAGAGATGAACTAGGGTTTTGAGATGAGATGGTGCTGATGAAGATGTTGATGGAGATTGCCCTCTCCTGATGAGAGGAGCGTTGGTGATGACGATAGCGATGATTTCCCCCTCCAGGAGGGAAGTTTCCCCGGCAGAACAACTCCGCCAGAGCCCTAGATTGCTTCCGCCAAGGTTCCGCCTCGTGGTGGCGGAGTTTCGTCTGAGAAGATGGCTTGTTAATTTTTTCTCATCGAAAGACTCCATATAGCATAAGATGGCCACTAGAGGGCCATCAGGGGGCCCATGAGGTAGGGGGCGCGCCCCCCACAATCGTGGGAAGGGTGTGGCCCCCCTGGTGAGGTTCTTGCGCTCAGTATTTTTTATATATTTGGAAAACATCATCCGTGAAGTTTCAGGGCTTTTGGAGCTGTGCAGAATAGGTCTCTAATATTTGCTCTTTTTCCAGCCTAGAATCCCAGCTACCGGCATTCTACCTCTTTATGTAAACCTTGTAAAATAAGAGAGAATAGGCATAAGTATTGTGACATAATGTGTAATAACAGCCCATAATTCAATAAATATTAATATAAAAGCATGATGCAAAATGGACGTATAAGTAAGCCTCTAGTTGACTAGCTCGTTGATCAACAGATGGCCGTGGTTTCCTGACCATGGACATTGGATGTCGTTGATAACGACATCACATCATTGGGAGAATGATGTGCCGGATAAGACCCGGTCCTAAGCATTTCTAATGTCAAGTATCATTTCCTTAGACCATGAGATTGTGCAACTCCCGGATACCGTAGGAGTGCTTTGGGTGTATCAAACGTCACAACGTAACTGGGTGGCTATAAAGGTGCACTACAGGTATCTCTGAAAGTGTCTGTTGGGTTGGCACAAATTGAGACTGGGATTTGTCACTCCGTATGACAGAAAGGTATCTCTGGCCCCACTCAGTAATGCATCATCATAATGAGCTCAATGTGACTAAGGAGTTAGTCATGGGATCATGCATTACGGAACGAGTAAAGAGACTTGCCGGTAACGAGATTGAACGAGGTATGGGGATACCGACGATCGAAACTCGGGCAAGTAACATACCGATGGACAAAGGGAATTGTATACGGGGTTGATTGAATCCCCGACATTGTGGTTCATCCGATGAGATCATTGTGGAACACGTGGGAGCCAATATGGGTATCCAAATCCCGCTATTGGTTATTGGTCGGAGAGGTGTCTCGGTCATGTCTGCATGGTTCCCGAACCCGTAGGGTCTACACACTTAAGGTTTGGTGACGCTAGAGTTGTTATGGGAAATAGTATGTGGTTACCGAAGGTTGTTCGGAGTCCCGGATGAGATCCCGGACATGACGAGGAACTACGGAATGGTCCGGAGGTGAATATCGATATATTGGACGAAGGGTATTGGAGTCTAGAATTGTTCCGGGGGTACCGGGTGAGGATCAGCGTGTCCGAAAGGGGTTTCGGAGGCCCCGACAAGCGTTGGGGAGCCTTATGGGCCAAGGGGAGGGGGCACATCATCCCACTAAGGGGATGAGCGCCCCTCCCACCCCCATCTCTCGTAACCTGGAGAGGTGGGGGCGCCTCCCCTAGGGCAGCCACCCCTCCCGGCTTGGGGGGCAAGTTTCCTAGGGGTGGGGGCGCCCAAACCCTTCTAGGGTTTCCCCTATGGCCGCCGCCCCTTGATGTCTACTACACAACCTTCTTCTTGTAGACGTTGTTGGGCCTCCAAGTGCAGAGGTTTGTAGGACAGTAGCAAATTTCCCTCAAGTGAATGACCTAAGGTTTATCAATCTGTGGGAGGCATAGGTTGAAGATGGTCTCTCTCAAACAACCCCGCAACCAAATAACAAAGAGTCTCTTGTGTCCCCAACACACCCAATACAATGGTAAATTGTATAAGTGCACTAGTTCAGCGAAGAGATGGTGATAGAAGTGCAATATGGATGATAGATATGAGTATTTATAATCTGAAAATAATAGCAAGGTAGCAAGTGGTAAAAGTGAGCGAAAACGGTATTGCAATGCGTTGAAACAAGGCCTAAGGTTCATACTTTCACTAGTGCAAGTTCTCTCAACAATAATAACATAATTGGATCATAAAACTATCCCTCAACATGCAACAAAGAGTCACTCCACAGTCACTAATAGCGGAGAACAAACGAAGAGATTATGGTAGGGTATGAAACCACCTCAAAGTTATTCTTTCGGATCAATCTATTCAAGAGTTCGTACTAGAATAACACCATAAGACACATATCAACTGTCGGTGTACAAAAATAGGGGCGCATATTTGTACCCCTTTTTTGTGCACGAGCAGTCAGAGCCGCGCCCACGGTCACACCAAGCAGAACGAGGGAGGTGAGCCAAGGTAAGATCGAAGCCCAAGACAATCAAAGCAACGCCAAGGCCAAGACCACAAAGAGCAGAGTGACGAAGCAAGTTCCCCCGGCAAGACCCTTGCCGGGTGGCCTTAGCGGCCCCGGCAAGGCTCTTGCCAGGACAGCTCGCCACGCACCAACAGAGCGGGCCACCCTTGAGCCCACGGCCCCCAGTGCCATCATCAGCGTGGGGCTAGGGCTCGGGAAGGCACCCCTGTGGTGGCACGAAGATCTTTGTGAAGACATATTAAAGATCAGATTAGAAGATGACGATTCTCGGTAAGATCCTTGCCAAGGAAAGCCACTAGACCCCCGGCAAGATCCTTGCCGGGGACGACAACACGCCACGGCGAGACCCTTGCCGGGCCCCCCGGCAAGGCCCTCGCCAAAGACGCCGGCAAGGCCACCGCCAAGCCCACGTCAACCAAGCTTCCACCGCCGTTCACATGCAGCTGCCAGCCCAACCAGCTGGGCGGGCACCTGCGTGGCAACATGCAGCTCCTAGGCCAACTCATCAAGCGCCTGCGTGGCGGCATGCAGATCTTCGCGAAGGCTCCACCACCGTGCCAACTCAGCTGCCTGCCTGCCTACATGGCACCGCACGCATCCTCGGCCGAGGCGCGTGTCGAAGTGAGGAGGAGCAGCGACGGACGGGATGGGCCTCTCCCCCGTCCCCGATAAAGTAAGAGGACACCTAAGCGATGCATTAAATGCACCTTGTCTTGTAATACGAGGGATAACGTCGTGCCACTATAGACCTTTCCACCTCCTGTGTGCCACTGTGGCAACCCCTTTTTCCTATAAAAGGAGGCCCAAGGAGACGAGGAGGGGGATTCGGCTCTTTCGAACCACACGCTGACCACAGCTAGTTCGGGAGCTCAAGAACTCTCAGAAATACACCCACCAAAGTAGGACTAGGGTTTTACGCATCCTTGTGTCCCGAACCTGGGTAAATGATCCTTGTGCTGTCTACTAGCCCTGCTCTCCTCGCAACCCTGCACCCCGGCAACCGTAGTAGGGATTCTTGTGATCCCATAGGTGTCTTTCCACACCGACATGCTTGGCGCGCTAGGTAGGGGGCACAATTGTGAGAATCTGGTCTAGTAGTTAGCCTAGCAGTTATTTGTCGCCATGGCCCCTAAGAAGAAGATGGACACGACGGTCGATTCGTTGGGAGCCGAATAACCCATGCCGGTGCGGACGAGCAGCGGACCGGTCGCAAACAGGACCCGGGCCACGGCCCGCGAGCACCAGCATCGCCCAGGCAGTCGGAGCCTGGAGAGCGGCACCTTTCACGCGCCAGACGACCGACTACACTTCGCCGGATCCAAGGACGGAGTTGGGCCCCCGCAGGCAGCGCGGGGCCCTCCAGGGGCGTCGTTGTGCCGACTCCGGGCGGCGCGGCGACCTCCAGGACACGTACACTGGCGACCGCCACGCGTTCTTCCCATGGTGCGCGCGCCGAGCAGCGTCACCACGATGGTCACTGAGGGAGTCCTGGATTAGGGGGTGTCCGGATAGCCGGACTATAACCTTTGGCCGGACTCTTGGACTATGAAGATACAAGATTGAAGACTTCGTCCCGTGTCCGGAAGGGACTTTCCTTGGCGTGGAAGGCAAGCTTGGCAATACGGATATGTAGATCTCCTCCCATTGTAACCGACTCTGTGTAACCCTAGCCCTCTCCGGTGTCTATATAAACCGGAGGGTTTTAGTCCATAGGACGAACAACAATCATACCATAGGCTAGCTTCTAGGGTTTAGCCTCCTCGATCTCGTGGTAGATCTACTCTTGTACTACCCATATCATCAATATTAATCAAGCAGGACGTAGGGTTTTACCTCCATCGAGAGGGCCCGAACCTGGGTAAAACTTCGTGTCCCTTGTCTCCTGTTACCATCCGGCCTAGACGCACAGTTCGGGACCCCCTACCCGAGATCCGCCGGTTTTGACACCGACATTGGTGCTTTCATTAAGAGTTCCTCTGTGTCATCGCCATTAGGCTTCATGGCTCCTACTATCATGGATGCGATGCAGTCCAGGGTGAGACTTTTCTCCCCGGACGAATCTTCGTATTCGGCGGCTTTGCACTGCGGGACAATTTGCTTGGCCATCTGGAGCAGATTGAAAGTTACGCCCCTAGCCACCAGGTTAGGTTTGGAAGCTTAAACTACGGCCGATATCTGTGGAGACTTGATCTTCGACGGATTCGAGCCTTTGCCTTGTGCGTCATGCGGTCACGATGAGTACGGCTTAGCGCTACCATCGGATAGTGTTCAAGAGATCGCACATGGCAGCGCCTCGACCCTCAATTCGGAGCCAGGTGCGCCTTCCGCGGACGGGTGGATGGACCCCGCCACGGAGGCCTTACCCTCAGCGGCGATCGATCCAAATATTGACCTTACCTTGCAACGAGAGCCCGTGCTGTTAAACTACGGATCCTTCTCCGGCCACGGGACTCCGAACCGCCTGCGCCCGTTCCTATCGAATGATTGGGCCGATCATGGAGTTTACCTCCGCGGATATTTTTCAGCACTCCCTTTGGCGACATACTGAACTCATTAAGGCCCTCTCTCCTTGTCAGGAGGATCCTGGCCGAACTATGTCCGGCAGGACTGGGATGCAGACGACGAAGAAATTCGAGGCCCACCCACCACCCACTTAGTAGCCACTGTCGATGACTTAACCGACAATGCTCGACTTCGACTCCGAAGACATTGACGGTATGGACGACGATGCGGGGGCGAAGAGGAACCACCGCCCACAGGGCACTGACAGCCACCTCATCATACGATATATACATGGTGGATACACCCAAAGAAGGCAATGGCGAAGAGATAGCGGAGGATGACCCCTCCAAGAAGCAACCCAAGCGCCGACGTCAGCGGCGCCGCTCTAAAGTCCGCCAAGCAAAGTGGTGATACCGCACAAGGAGATAAATAATCCTCCGGATAGTGCCGAAGACAACAACAATTCCCCTCCAGCAAGATTTAGAGCAGGAGCATGGAGGCGATTTAGCAGCAGATGGAGAGAGGAGGATGATAATTACATGCCCCCTCCGAAGACGAGGCAAGCCTCGGCGACGACGAATTCGTTGTGCCAGAGGATCCCGTCGAACAAGAGCGCTTCAAACGCCGGCTTATAGCCACGGCAAATAGCCTTAAGAAAAAGCAGCAGCAGCTTCAAGCTGATCAGGATCTGCTAGCTGACAGATGGACTGAAGTCCTCGCGGCCGAGGAATATAAACTCGAGCGCCCCTCCAAGAGTTACCCAAAGTGCAGGTTGCTACCCCGACTGGAGGAAGAAGCGTATGATACGGCTGATCGGCCACCTCGTGGCCGCGATAGAGAGGCATTCCAGCCAAAAACTCAGCCTCCACCCCGACGCCATTCAAATAAAAAGGCATGGGGAGATACGCCAGACCTGCGAGACATATTGGAGGACAAAGCAAAGCATGCAAGATCGATCTACGGATCACGAGGGCGCCACTCTGCGAGACGATAAACGTCACGCCGGATACAGTAAAAGCAAATCCGGCCGGGCCGAACACAGCGGGCAAGACCCATTCGAGCTGCGTCGCGATATAGCCCAATACAGAGGCGCCGCACACCCCTTATGCTTCACAGACAAAGTAATGGATCATCAAATCCCAGAAGGTTTCAAACCTGTAAATATTGAATCATACGACACAACAGATCCCGCAGTATGGATCGAGGATTTCCTCCTCCACATCCACATGGCCCGCGGTGATGACTTACACGCCATCAAATACCTCCCACTAAAGCTCAAGGGACCAGCGCGGCATTGGCTTACAGCTTGCCAGCAGAGTCCATCAGCTGTTGGGAAGATCTGGAAGCCGCATTCCTCGACAACTTTCAGGGCACTTATGTGCGGCCACCAGATGCCGATGACTTGAGCCACATAATTCAGCAGCCAGAAGAATCGGCCAGGCAATTCTGGACTCGGTTCCTAACAAAGAAAAATCAAATCGTCGACTGTCCGGATGCAGAGGCCCTAGCGGCTTTCAAACACAACATCCGCGACGAGTGGCTAGCCCGGCACCTTGGTCAGGAAAAGCCGAAATCTATGGGCAGCCCTCACGATGCTCATGACCCTCTTTCTGTGGGAAAAGATAGTTTGGCTGGCTCGTAGTAACAATATGTCAAAGAACCCATGGGTACCTCGGATACCAAGGACGGCAATAGTAGGTCACGTCGCAAACAATATAAGCGCCGCTTTAAGAGCGATAATACTGAGGATACGGCAGTCATGCCGGATTCAAAAGGCTCTAACCCGGTCAGCGGAAAAAGCATTCAAACAAAAGTACGCCGGGCCCGTCTAGTTTGGACCGCATACTCAATCGCTCGTGTCAGATACATGGCAACCCCGACAAGCCAGCCAACCACACCAATAGGGACTGTTGGGTATTCAAGCAGGCCGGCAAGTTAATTGCCAAAAACAAGGACAAGGGGCCACATAGCGATGACGAGAAAGAGCCCCGGCAGCCACACACCGGAGGACAGAAGAGGTTTCCCCCACAAGTGCGGATGGTGAACATGATATACGCAACCCACATCCCCAAGAGGGAGCGGAAGCGTGCGCTCAGGGACGTATATGCGTTGGAGCCAGTCGCCCCAAAGTTCAACCCATGGTCCTCCTATCCGATCACTTTCGATCGCAGGGACCATCCCACTAGTATCCGTCATGGCGGATTCGCCGCACTGGTTCTGGACCCAATCATTGACGGATTTCACCTCACTCGAGTCCTTATGGATGGCGGCAGCAGCCTGAACCTGCTTTATCAGGACACAGTGCGCAAAATGGGTATAGACCCCTCAAGGATCAAACCCACAAAAACGACCTTTAAGGGCGTCATTCCAGGCGTAGAGGCCCATTGCACAGGCTCAATTACACTGGAAGTGGTCTTCGGATCCCCGGATAACTTCCGAAGCGAAGAGTTAATCTTCGATATAGTCCCGTTCCGCAGTGGTTATCATGCACTGCTCGGGCGAACCGCATTTGCAAGATTCAATGCGGTACCGCATTATGCATACCTCAAGCTCAAGATGCCAGGACCTCGCGGGGTTATTACAGTCAATGGAAACACAGAGCGCTCTCTCCGAACAGAGGATCACACTGCGGTCCTCGCAGCAGAAGCGCAAAACAACCTCTCAAGGCAATCCACCAGTTCGGTGTTTCAAGACCCGGACACCTTCAAGCGCGCTTGGATTAATCGGCAAATAGACCGCCTGGCGCGATCTGAGCTCGCGTAGCAATGCGGCCCCCACCCCAATCCCAGCCAAACGGTGAAGCTCATGCCATGCGTACATAATTACGCATTAAAAATACCATGGGCACAGGTGGGGAGGGGGGCATGACTATGGCACGCCCCAAGACGCGGCTTAAACCACACTAGGGGCTTCCCGTTTGGTTATTTTCTCTTTTTTCAGGACCTTAATCTCTGGAAACCCTGTCCGGCAGCACTATTGCCGAACACATGATGCAGCAACCAAGGAGGCAGAAAGCTACGTCACACCACGGAATTCCCAGGTGGATTACAATAACGAGCGAAATATTTGATTTAATACTATTCCTCAGCTTGCCCTTGGAAGGGACATAGTCCCACTCTTTGCTTATCGCACTATCTGTATCATTCTGCTTTAACGCACCTTTTTGAATAAACAATGCATAACATCACGACTATTATTGCATTCTTGTTATATATATATATGTGTGTGTGTGTGTGTGTGTGTTCATTAACGACGCCTTGCAACCGTACACCGTACACTTTGGTACGGCCAATACACCAGGGGCTTACGTACCCCACAATATGGTGTGAAAAGTCCGAACACTTTCACAAGTGCGGCACCCCGAACTTATAGCATTATATGCATCAGCTCCGAATCATGTCTTTGGTCAAATGTTGGGTTTGCCCGGCTCCTATGTTTTGGTACCTTACGTTCCGCTCTATCGGCTAAGGTAGCGCTAGGAGAACTACTGCGATTGTGCCCCGGTTCTGCCGGGCTTGAGCACCTCAGTAGAGAAAGCTAAAACTGACTGTCATGATAAGGCGAGAGACTGGTCGCTGTTCGGCGAGGTTTTTCGAGTCCCTAAAGACTTATGCCGCTTAGGGCGAGGGGCCGGCCCTGTCCGGCTTAAAGGCGTGTATCGCGCCCCGAATTCGGCCTTCCGAATACCAGGGGCTTCGCCGAAATTTAAAATTATAGAATTCTATGGCTAAGTGAGAGTGATAAAGCATTATTAGTCCGGTTGCCTTGTTCGTTGTGCTGAGCACCTCCCTCGAAGGACCCAAACATGGGAACAAGAGTGCTCAGGTTTATCCCGAACACCCCAGCACTCGTGGCATGGGGGCAGAAGCCGAGGACTAGCCATCTCTCAGATTGGATAAACAGCCAAACAGAAGGTAATATTTTAAATTCACACAAGCGTTGCATAGCGCATATGAAACAAGTTTTCATCATACAGGATCACACGAGCAAGTTTACTCAAATATTACATCCTTTGAACATTCGTCCGCTACAAGACGGGCACCCTTCAGGACACCCTCATAATAAATTTCGGGGGTGCGATGCTCCTTGCCCTGCGGCGGCCCTTCCTTGATCAGCTTCACGGCGTCTAGCTTGGCCCACTGCACCTTCACACGGGCGAAAGCCCGGCGTGCACCTTCGATGCAGACGGACCGCTTGACGACCTCCAGCCGTGGGCAGGCATCCACAAGCCGCCTCACCAGGCCGAAGTAGCTGTTCGGAAGGGCGTCGCCAGGCCACAGCCGGACTATAAGGCCCTTCATGGCCTGTTCGGCCGCCTTGTGCAGCTCGACCAGCTGCTTTAGCTGGTCGCTCAGAGGCATCGGGTGTTCGGTCCCAGTATACTGAGACCAGAACAGCTTCTCCGTTGAGCTTCCCTCCTCGGCCTGGTAAAACTGTGCGGCATCCACGCTGCGGGGCAAATCTGCGAATGCTCCTGGAGAGCTCCGGATTCGGGTAAGTAATAGGTAATTTACTTTCACATGCTTGCTTTGCATATAGAATGCCTTACCCGCCGCTATTTTCTTCATCGCGTCAATCTCCTGGAGGGCCTTTTGGGCTTCGGCCTTGGCACTCTTTGCGCTCTCGAGGGCCGCGGCAAGCTCAGACTCTCGCGTCTTCGAGTCAAGCTCCAACGCCTCGTGCTTCGTCACGAGAGCCTGGAGCTCTTGCTGCACCTCGCCCAGCCGAGCCTCTTGTTTTTCCTGCTCGGTGCGCTCCTTGGCCGCTTTATCTTCGTCCTTGGTTAGCGCTTGCTTCAGGGTCGCCACCTCGGTCGTGGCCCCTGGCAAATATACGATGATCCTGTCATTTTGCAATCACGTCTTTTTTTATATATACATATCTATAGACAGGGTATTACTTACCCTTGTTCTCCTCGAGCTGCCTCTTGGCAAGGCCAAACTCTTTCTTGGACCCCTCGAGGTCCTGCTTCAGTACGGAAACCTCCACAGTCAGTGCGGCGGACGCCAGCAGCGAGGCCTGCATACGCGTGTTGACATACTTATATTAGACTCCTGCGATATTATTTGATCCTCTGTTCGGCTTTTCTTTGTGAACACAGAACAAAGCATCAGGGGCTACTGTATATGCGGTAATATTTTTCCTATATTCTAAAAACACTTACCTCAAAGCCTGTTAGAAGGCTGGCACAGGCTTTAGTCAATCCGCTCTTGGCGGATTGAACCTTCTGGACCACCGCACTCATAATAGTACGGTGCTCCTCGTCGATGGAAGCGCTGCGAAGTGCTTCCAGCAGATTGTCCGACGCCTCTGGATGGATAGAGGTCACCGGCACAGGCGTCTTGCCCCTCTTGGAAGGAGGCCGCCTGCCCGAGCCCGGAACCAGTGGAGGTTCCGGCGCGGTGTTCGGCTGAGGGCCGAACTCGGAGATCTCAGGGGCCCCGTCCCTTCGGCTCCCAGAGTCCGGAAGGTCGCCTTGAGGCACCTCCGGGACTGTCTCCCCTCGACCCGGTGCCTCTTGAGACAGCACCTCGGCGTCGTCGGCAGGATGAGGGGAAGTGGCGGTCGGGACTGGATCGCTATCCATGTCCGACGAGCCCAGGGAGCCGTCCGATGATACATCGATACTGGCTCGTGGCGGCCTGCATAATTATGTTCGGCGTTAGGGAAAGCAGTGCGACAAAGGAATGCTATGAGTTAATCTGGTATCCGAATACTTACGACTCCCCAGGGGCTTGGCCCTGGGCACACTCGTCTTCGCCGTCGGCGGCGGTGGTAGAGCTGTCCGGAAGGAGAGTTCTCCTTCTTGGACCCTTCGGCCTCCCCAGTTGGGGCGGCCTTCCTTTTCTTGTCTCCCCGTCTGGAGGGGGAGCATCTTCTTCTGCCTCCTCGTCTTCGGGGGAGGATTGCGCCATAGAGTCCTCGGACGGTGAGTCCGATGACGCCTGGCGTCGGGAACTCTTTCGGGTTCCCTTGGCCTTCTTGGTCTTCTCCGGCACCGTATAAGGAGCCGGAGTCAGCATCTTCGCCAGAAGAGCGTCTGCTGGGCCTTCGGGCAAAGGAGCCGGACAGTCGATCTGTCCGGCCGTCTCCTGCCAGTCCTATCAAAGGTACGGGAGTTTAGATCCCGCATGGAGTCAATCTATAAAAAATAAGTATCCTGTGAAAGGTAAAGCAGCTTACCGCGCTGGCTTGGCCCTTCGCGCTGAATCCGCGATCCTCAGTAATGGGAGGGGGGACCTCGGCGCTTTTGAACAGAACCCTCCAGGCATCTTCGTGAGTTGTGTCGAAGAGCCTGTTCAGAGTTCGGTGCTGCGCCGGGTCGAACTCCCACAAGTTGAAGTCCCGTTGTTGGCACGGGAGGATCCGGCGGTGGAGCATGACCTGGACCATGTTGACGAGTTTGAGCTTCTTGTTCACCATGTTTTGAATACGTGTTTGGAGTCCGGTCAGCTCTCCCGAACTACCCCAGGACATGCCCTTCTCTTTCCAGGAGGTGAGCCGCGTGGGGATGCCAGATCGGAACTCGGGGGCCACTGCCCATGCAAGGTCACGCGGCTCGGTGATGTAGAACCACCCCGATTGCCACCCCTTTATGGTTTCCACAAAGGAGCCCTCGAGCCATGTAACGTTGGGCATCTTGCCCACCATGGCGCCTCCACACTCCGCCTGGCGGCCGCCCACAACCTTCGGCTTGACATTGAAGGTCTTCAGCCATAAACCGAAGTGGGGCTTGATGCGGAGGAAGGCCTCGCACACGACGATAAACGCCGAGATATTGAGGATGAAATTCGGGGCCAGATCGTGGAAATCCAGGCCGTAGTAGAACATGAGTCCCTGGACGAATGGGTGGAGAGGGAATCCCTGTCCGCGGAGGAAATGGGTAAGGAACACTACCCTCTCATGGGGCCCGGGGGTGGGGATGAGCTGCCCCTCATCTGGGAGCCGGTGCGCGATGTCGTCGGGCAGGTATCCGGCTCTCCTCAACTTCTTGATGTCTCCCTCCATGATGGAGGAGACCATCCACCCGCCTCCTGCTCCGTACATGGTGGGGGAAGGTTGAGGTGGGAAGTGCGGACTTGGGCGCTAGAGCTCGAGTGTGCGAAAATGGATGAGCAAAGGAGGAGGAAGGTGTGGATGAAAAGGTGAATCCTTATCCATTTATATGGGCGGACGAAACTATGCGCCCCCCACTAGCCTGGTAAGACTCGCTTATCCCCCAAGCGCCGTAATCGATGGCGCGGTTGGGTTACCCACGCCCGTATTGATGAGAATCCCATAATAAGGGGACACGATCTCTGCTTTGACAAGACGTGTCAAAAAACTGCCTTGCGTTATGTGCGGGGCTAGTTAAAAGGAAACGGTTCGAATAATCACCGGGCCATGGCATAATGTCGTGTTGCCAAAACAAGTCAGCAATAATTTGGAAATATTATTCTCTCTACGGTGGTATGTGGAACTTATTTTGCAGGGTGACACTATCCTTGTATTCAAATTCTTCTATGAAGTACTTGGAGGAGGAACCCGCCTTGCAATGCCGAAGACAATCTGCGCGCCGGACTCGTCGTCATTGAAGCCTGGTTCAGGGGCTACTGAGGGAGTCCTGGATTAGGGGGTGTCCGGATAGCCGGACTATACCTTCGGCCGGACTCCTGGACTATGAAGATACAAGATTGAAGACTTCGTCCCGTGTCCAGAAGGGACTTTCCTTGGCGTGGAAGGCAAGCTTGGCGATACGGATATGTAGATCTCCTACCATTGTAACCGACTCTATGTAACCCTAGCCCTCTCAAGTGTCTATATAAACCGGAGAGTTTTAGTCCGTAGGACGAACAACAATCATACCATAGGCTAGCTTCTAGGGTTTAGCCTCTCTGATCTCGTGGTAGATCTACTCTTGTACTACCCATATCATCAATATTAATCAAGCAGGACGTAGGGTTTTACCTCCATCAAGAGGGCCCGAACCTGGGTAAAACATTGTCCCCTGCCTCCTGTTACCATCCGGCCTAGACGCACAATTCGGGACCCCCTACCCGAGATCCGCCGGTTTTGACACGACAGTGACCCTGGGCACCGCCGGGGGAAGAGCCCTGTGCGTCATCGGCAACATGAGGGGGTTCAGCACGCTCGCCAAAGCGCTGGTGAAAATGGCGCGCAGCCACTAGGTCGTGACGGAGCTCCTTCTAACGTAGTTAGAAGTCGAAGCGCGCCGCGATCCACTTAGCTATCGCCGCCGCCCACGCCAGCGGAAGCTTTGGCACGCGCACAGCTGCTCCTCGACTTCCCTCCTGCTGTGGAGAAGCTTGACGAGTGGAGGGCCACCATCCGGAGACTCGTCGCCGTCGCAAACAAAGACGATCCACGACCAGCGGGGCCCTCGGGACGGCGCTCCACCGAGCCACTACATGATGGCACTGGGAGGACCGGGGGAGCTACGGCCACGGTGCACTCTCATCCTCCTCACCGGCCGCCGCAGGCGTCGGCCCGTCGCGACGACGCTTGTGACAACATCTCCATAGCATCGTCCGACCCGCGGACCCTCTGCGACCAGCGCCAGGTCCTTCGGGAGCGAGCTCATGAAGACGCTTGAACCACCGTCGAGCGCCGACGCAAAACGCGCCGCCAATTGGACAAGCGAGCGGGACCCGCTAGGGACCACCCGGCACCGGGGGCCCCGGCGGCCTACCTTACGAGGTGGGCTGCCCAGCTTTTACTCGTGAGCTGAGGCAGTTCCAGTGGCCGTCCCACCGCACGTTCAAGCCCGATGTCGGCGAGAAGTACACCAGCAAGACCCATCCGTCCGAGTTCCTCAGCATCTACACCATCGTGATGCAGGCCGCTGGGGCTCGCGACGACAAGGTGCTCGCCAACTATTTCCCGCTGGCGCTCAAGCCTAATGTGATGTCTTGGTTGATGCACTTGCCGGCGGATTCCATTTCTTCCT
Organism: Triticum urartu; assembly: GCF_003073215.2. Lineage (NCBI taxonomy): Eukaryota > Viridiplantae > Streptophyta > Magnoliopsida > Poales > Poaceae > Triticum > Triticum urartu. Next base: position 127,950,102 of record NC_053024.1, on the reverse strand, counting down.
GGTCAGATATGTGCCATGAGTTCGTTGGCGCCTTCACAGGAGCCCACCAAGCTCATGGCCAGGCCAGTGATCTACATATCATTCCCCAGAAGGAAGGGGAGACCCTGGCAAGTACATCTAGAGATTCAGCTGGGTGCAGTACAACATCCCCGATGTTCATCCTGCTGCTGTGATTAGCGCGTTCCACCAAAACGTACGCAACCGCAAGATGCGCGAGGAGCTGGCGATGACCAAGCTTAAAGATGTGGCCGAGCTCTACGTTCTGGCCGATAGGTGCGCCGGGGCTGAAGAGGGAAGGAAGTACCCCAGCGAAGACGCCAGCACGGAAACCGACTCTACTGGTGAAGACGCTGCCACCCCGATGAAGATGAGCTGACATCGCAACGGGAAACGAAAAGCCAAGGCCGTGCTTGCCGTTGAGGGATCTGACGATACCGGTGCCGGCAAGAAGGTCAAGGCAGACGCCCCCGGCAACGAAATTGCCGGGTGCCCCGCCTGTCGGGCCCTAGTGGCTACCGACAAGCCAGGAAGCTCCGGCAAGCAATACTGCAATATCCACCGCACCAAGGGCCACGACCTCCAGAACTGCCGACAAGTCGAGCTGCTTGCTGAGAAGCAAAAGGCTAAGTACGAAAGGCGGGACAAGGAGAAGGACCAGGACGGTGCTGAGGGATCCGGCAAGAAGCGTGGCAGCCAAGGAGGCCGCCCTGGCAAGGACAACCAGCAAGGGAGGCCCGCCCGGGGCCGCGACAAGAAATAAGAAGACGACGGGCACGGGAGGACGACGAGCAAGGGTTCCAGAAGGCTACGGAGGCCATGTGCGTCGATGGCGGCGCCTCGCTGCATACCTCTCACCGCCGACTCAAGCAGTGGGCGCGTGAGATTACACCAGCAGAGCCGTCGTTCGATGCTCAGAAGCCGCTGAAGTGGTCCAGCATGCCCCTCATCATTGACGCCGAGGACCACCCTGACCGCACTACCGCAGTCGGGTGTTTGCCATTGTTGGTCTCACCAACAATACGCAACCTCAGGGTGAACAAGATGTTGGTTGACGGCGGGGCCAGCCTGAACCTGATCTCGCCTGCCGTGATCAAAAGGTTGCAAATCCCTGATGGAGACCTTGAGGAAATGGGCATGTTTCAAGGGGTCAATCCAGGGAGGACCTAGCCAAAGGGAAAGGTCACACTGCCCGTGACATTTGGAGGAGAGTTAAACTACGGGACGGAGAGGATCATCTTCGACGTGGCCGAGATCTCCGTCCCCTCTGACAAGAAGGACGCACTGATCTACGACGACCAACTCTACTGGGAAGCAATTGCAGCAGCTGCCGTCAAGGCACCTGCTCCTGCCGCTGACGGCCCGGGAGGGAAAAAGGAGCCCGGCAAGACCTCTCGCACCCACTCCGGCAAGCGCGCCTCCTCAGAGTGTTGTGCTACCATTGAGGACGTGCCAGAGAGCTCTACCGACAAGAGCAAGAGAGCCGGAGCGGAGCCGCCGCAGACCAAGAAGGTGCCCGTCGGGGAGGATGGCACGGGAGGGGCCTTCATCATAGGCTCCACCCTCGACAGCAAATAGGATGGCGCGCTCGTCACCTTCCTACGGGAAAATGTCGACGTGTTTGCATGGCAAGCATCCGACATCCCCGGTGTTCCCAGGGAGGTGATTGAGCACCACCTAGCTGTTGGCCCCCATGCGCGGCCCGTCAAGCAGAAGGTCAGAGAGCAGGCTCTGGAAAGGCAGGAGTTCATCACAGAGGAGATCAGGAAGTTGGAAGCGGCAGGTTTGGTGAGAGGGGTGCTCCACCCGACGTGGTTGGCCAATCCAGTAGTGGTGCGCAAGGCGAATGGGAAATGGAGGCTGTGTATTGATTACACAGATATTAACAAGGCTTGCCCTAAGGACCCCATCCCGTTGCCGCGCATCGACCAGATTGTCGACTCCACGGCCGAATGTGATCTGTTATCATTCCTGGACGCCTACTCAGGCTACCACCAAATCTTCATGACAAGAGAAGACGACATTCTTCACCCCATGTGGTACATATTGCTTTTTACGGATGCCTTTCGGGTTGAAGAGTGTCGGCTCAACATTTGCAAGAGCAGTCCAAATTGGTATCGAACCTCAGCTCCATAGAAATATGGAGGCCTACATGGATGACATAGTGATCAAAACCAAGGACGGGACAACTCTTGTGCAAGATCTGGAAGAGAGATTTGCTAACCTGCACAAGATCAACCTCAAGCTGAACGCTGAGAAGTGCGTCTTCGGCGTTCCGTCCAGCAAGCTTCTCGGATTCTTTGTGTCGTAGCGTGGGATCGAGGCAAACCCAGACAGGATCAAGGCTATTGAACAAATCGAGGCGCCCAAGTGGATGAAGGATGTGCGTCGGATCAACAGTTGCGTTGCCGCCATGAGCTGGTTCATCTCCAAGTCCGCCGAGCATGCCCTTCCCTTCTTCCAAATCTTGAAGAAGGCAGGCCCAATAGAGTGGACACCAGAAGACAAGGTAGCACTGCAGGATCTGAAGAAATACCTTTCCTCCACGCCGATACTGGTTGCGCCTAAACCACAAGAGTCGTTGCTGCTGTATCTGGCGGCGACGAATCAAGTGTTCAGCGCCGCACTGGTGGCACAGAGGGAGGTCGACGAGGAGGCAGCAATGGCGGCAGAACCAGTGGATGGCAAGCCAAAGATTCCCCCAGCGGAGTCCGGTGCCACCAAAGCAATGCCCTCGCAGTCGAGTGAAGTGGTCCCAAAGAAGAATATGATGCAGCACCCGGTTTACTTTGTCAGCTCCCTCTTGCAGGGGGCTAGGTCGAGGTATTCCGACGTGCAAAAATTTCTCTTCGGCCTCCTTATGGCCTCGAGGAAGCTGCATCACTACTTCCAGGCCCATGAGATCACTGTCGTCACCTGCCTCCCGTTGCAACGGATACTGCACAACCCGGACGCAACCGGAAGGATTGTAGAATGGGCCTTGTAGCTGTCAAGTTTCGGTTTGAAGTTTGAAAGTACCTCGACAATTCAGAGCAGAGTCCTGGCGGAATTCATCGCAGAATGGACCTCGACGCCCAACGAAGAAGTCCAGGAGACCACTCTCCCCAGCGAGAAAGCAGACCGCGACTAGATCATGTACTTTGGTGGGGCTTTCGCGCTGCAAGGCGCCGGTGCCGGTGTACTACTCGTCGCACCCACCGGAGAACACCTCAAGTACCCGATCCAGATGCACTTCCCCAGGGAGATGTCCACCAAGAACACCGCCGAGTACGAGGGATTGCTTGCCGGTCTCAGGATCGCGGCAGACCTCGAGGTTAAGAAGCTCATCGTCAGGGGCGACTCACAGCTCGTTGTCAGGCAGGCCAACAAGGATTATCAGAGCCCATTGATGGAAGCCTACGTAGATGAGGTGAGGAAGCTGGATGAACGCTTTGACGGTATCCAGACGGAGCACGTCCCCCGAGCGGAGAATGACGTCGCCGATTACCTATCAAAGTGTGCCGCATTCAAGCTACCTGTGGAACCAGGTACCTTTTTGGTCTGGTTAACTCAACCATCTGTTGAACCATCGGCGGGGCAGAACAAGCGGAGGAAATCAGGTCCCGGCAAGTACTTTCCTACCGAGCCCCCTGGGGCTGCCGGCAAGGGTGCTGCCATGGATGCTAAGCCTGCCCAAGAGCGACTGGCTCTGACAGGGCGTCAAGCCCTGGCCGTAGAGACAGTCGCTCTCATGGCGGAAGAAATGCCTTTGGTCCTTGCCATCGAGCCCCAGGCTCCGGCATGGGCACATCATACCGTCCACTTCCTCCAAACAGGGGAGCATCCTGAGGAGCAGGAAGAAGCAGAGAAAGTAGCCCGTCGGTCCGCCCTGTACCAATTCGTCGATGGCGTCTTGTACCGGAGGAGGCCAAACGGTGTGAAACTCAAGTGCATCCCCGGGGAGGAAGGACTGGAGCTGTTGGCGGAGATACATGGAGGCATATGTCGCTCCAACATAGGGTCAAGGGCCCTTGCCGGGAAGGCATTCCGGCAAGGTTTCTTCTGGCCCACCGCCCTCCAGGATGTGACGGCACTAGTAACCAAGTGTGAAGCGTGCTAGTTCCATTCAAAGAAGCTTCATCAGCCGGCTCAAGACCTTCAAATAAATCCCTCTCTCCTGGCCATTCTCGGTCTAGGGGCTCAATATACTTGGCCCTTTCCCACGCGCTGTCGGGGGCTTTGAGTACTTGTACGTTGCAATCGACAAGTTCACAAAGTGCCGGAAGTGGAAGCAGTGAGTAAGGTGACTTCTCAGTCAGCCATCAAGTTCTTTAAAGGACTGGTCTGCTGCTTTGGTGTGCCAAACAGAGTCATCACCTACAACGGCACGCAGTTCACAAGCCACACCTTAATGCAGTACATCCAAGACCTCAGCAACAAGGTCTGTTTTGCTTCCGTGGCACATCCACGGAGCAACGGCCAAGTAGAGAGGGCAAATGCTGAAGTGTTGCGAGGCCTGAGAACGAAGACCTTTGACAAGTTGCACAAGAGTGGAAGGCGCTGGATTGATGAGTTACCGGCGGTTCATTGGTTGATCAGAATGACGCCAAATCGAGCCACTGACCAGACACCTTTTGCCCTGGTATACGGGGCAGAAGCAGTTCTCCCCATGGAACTCATATACGGGTCACCTCGAGTGCTCACTTATGATGAGCTTGAGAAAGAGCCATTGCGCCAAGATGATGTGACGCTCCTTGAGGAAGATCGTCTTCGGGCGGCTGTGAGAGCGACACGCTACCAGCAAGCCTTGCGCCGCTATCATAGCCGCAAGGTTCATGCCCGAAGCCTTGAGGAAGGCGACCTTGTTCTTCGGCGCGTTCCGTCAGCCAAGAATTCCAACAAGTTGATGCCAAAGTGGGAAGGCCCTTATCGGGTAATGCGAGTCACCAGGCCCGGCGCAGTCCGCCTGGAGACCGAAGATGCCGTCCCAGTGAGCAGCTCCTAGAACATCGAGCATCTTCGCAAGTTTTACCCATAAGGCGCGGCTTGCCGGGCCTCCCGGCAAGCCACCTTTCGTACAAGCTTTTTGTACGCAGACCCTGAGCATAAATAAATGAAGCGTTGGCGCCCTAAGTTATAGCATGCATGCTAGGTCGAGTCTCTTCCTTGGTTAGGGTTGATAGTGCTTAGCGGCGACTAACCCCTAGCCTAGAGGTCGAGTGCGCGTCTGTCTGTTCCTTTTCTGTCCTCCTTTGGTTCGCAGGGCACGTGAGCACTTCTGCTGAGCTACTCGGAAAGAAGGAAACGGACCGGTGCCCCGACCCCGGCAAGTCAAAGTTGCCGGGGGCTGCAAGCACAAGGATCCAACCGCGGCAAGATGAGATTGCCAAGGGTTGCGGATCCAGATAAGTCTTTTATCCTTTGTCATGCATTTTGGAACCGGACTGGGGCATGTGAAACCTCGTTTTTATCTCTAGCCTACCGTGCTCCCCTTTTTCCTATACCTAGGGATTATTTCCTGGGTCCGGATTTGGTCGTAGCCGCGGCGGCAAGGGGGTGGGACTAGGAGCCTATAGCCCACTTCAACCCTGCCTCCGCCAAGAGCGCGAGAACAGTCGAGTGGAATGGGGGGGGCAAGGCCTGTTGCCGGGCGAAAAACGTTTATCTTAAAACAATAACAAGGATTCGCTCCTTGTCGCGGGATTTACCTATGAACGAAAAACCCGGCAAGCATCCCTTTTTCATTTAAAACATCCCATACAAGTACAGTTCGTGGAGATGAAAAACATGAGCAAGGGGATTAAAAGTTTTAAATTTAACAAAGGCCCGCAGGCTTACAAACTAAAAAAGAGATAAGATGTCCGTAATCCCTTTCTTGTCCCTCTCCTCAGGAGGCAGGTCAAGGAGGCGAAAGGGCAAAAGGGGCGCCTAGGCGAGCTACGAGCAGCAGAAAGCACCAAGAGAACATCTCGGTGGCCACCCATGGGCGGGCCGGTGATGACGGTGTTGGAAAAGGAGCTGGAAGACGGGGCGGCAGGACCGGCAATACGCGATGAAGGCGTCGGTGCCCGCGTACTCCGAGTTGGCGGCCTTGCCGCCCGCCCTCTTCCTCTTCCGCAGCCTCCCGACGCCAGCCGCCCAAGGAGACAGCCCCGCAAGGTTCAAGGAGCTAGCCCTGCCCCCGGCCAGCTTCTGCCGGAGGAGCGGCCAGGTGTAGATGCCTGCTAATGGATCGTGGCTAGCCCAGGCGCGGGGTGTCCGACGCCTAGTCAGACTCGTCCCCGCTGTCCGCCCTGCTGTCCTCCTCGTCGCTCTCGCTCGAGGACGAGCTCCATTCGTTAGAATCTCCATTAGAGGAGCTCTCCACGCATCATTTCAGACGAGTTCCCAAGTCTCCAAAAAAAAAGACAGAGAGCAGGTCGTCCTCCATTTACTTGAAGTAGAGGACGAGCCCCACCGTCAGGCTGTGGATGCGGGCGAACATCTTCCATCCATGGCAGAGATACATAACTCGAGGAGCCGGGAAGTCAACGTCGACCCGCGTGCCCCCGTTCCCGCAGCCCCTCATGTGCAACCTGAGGGTCTGGGGCGGGGCACGCTCCATCACCCGAGCGAATGGAGTGGGGAGACGAAGACGATGACGTGGGGGCCGGCGGAGCCTGATGAAGGACTCGCAAGGCTGGTCTTCAACGTGGCCCTCCATCGGGAAGGGCATCATTGGCAGGGGCGAGGCCGGCGTGCCACCCCGTCCTCCTCTTCCCTGAGCGCTACGGCCTCTGCCCCGGCCTCGCCCACGGCCTCACCCCCTCCCCCTTCCCCTCGCGGTCAGTTCCACCACCACGGGTTCAGGACGGAGAGGGACGCGCTGTCGAGCGGCGACCCTCGCCGCCACCGTCGAAGGACCAGGGTTCCCTTTCTCCATGGTGGATGAGATGAAGGAGCAGAAACAGAAAGAGATAGAGGATGGAAGAATGTGGGGTGCCGTCTCCCCCTTTCTCCTCTTTATAAAGGAACGGGGTTGAGGCTTGGCCGCCCCGCTCGGCCAATCCAGACACCGCAGGTGCGGGGAATCAAGACCGACCCGCCGCCCAACCAGCGGCGGCCCGGTTTCTCGCCTCCACCGTTTGCCACCACAAGGATGCATGGCATACATGCAGGACTGAGGGGACGGGTGAGGCGACCTCTCCCCACCCCGTGATCATGCGGAGTGGACGCCTTGAAGACCGCACCCCGACCCTGCTCAGTAAATGAGCCGCGCCTCCACGCCTCCCTCTTTTTAGACGCGAGCCGCCTCTTTACTGCGATGTGACGCATGCGTGTGGAAACCGTCCCACGCATGCCGCCCACGTCACGCACACCCCTCCACGCCGCACCACACGCGCGGGTTGTGGGAGGCGGAGCGCATGAAGAATCTTACCACGGTAAAAACCGCCCCACCTGCCCGCGCACCGTTTTGGGCCTGGCCCAACAACGTGTTGCGCTTATGTGTGGCCCAGGCCCGGGGGCTCCTGTCGGTGTACAAAAATAGGGGCGCATCTTTGTATCCCTTTTTTGTGCACGGGCAGTTAGAGCCGCACCCCACGGTCACACCAAGCAGAACGAGGGAGGTGAGCCAAGGTAAGATCGAAGCCCAAGACAATCAAAGCAATGCGAAGGCCAAACCACAAAGAGCAGAGGACGAAGCAAGTTCCCCCGGCAAGACCCTTGCCGGGTGGCCTCAGCGGCCCCGGCAAGACTCTTGCCGGGACAGCTCCCCGCACCAACAGAGCGAGCCACCCTTGAGCCCACGGCCCCCAGTGCCATCATCAGCGTGGGGCCAGGGCTCGGGAAGGCACCCCATGGTGGCATGAAGATCTTTGTGAAGACATATTCAAGATCAGATTAGAAGACGACGATTCTCGGCAAGATCCTTGCCAAGGAAGGCCACCAGACCCCCGGCAAGATCCTTGCCGGGGACGACAACACGCCACGGCGAGACCCTTGCCGGGCCACCCGGCAAGGCCCTCGCCAAAGACGCCGGCAAGGCCACCGCCAAGCCCACGTCAACCAAGCTTCCACCGCATTCACATGCAGCTGCCAGCCCAACCAGCTGGGCGGGCACCTGCGTGGCAACATGCAGCTCCCAGGCCAACTCATCAAGCGCCTGCGTGGCGGCATGCAGATCTTCGTGAAGGCTCCACCACCGCGCCAACTCAGCTGCCTGCCTGCCTACATGGCACCGCACGCATCCCTGGCCGAGGCGTGTCGAAGCGAGGAGGAGCGGCGACGGACGGGACGGGCCTCGCCCCCGTCCCCGATAAAGCAAGAGGACACCTAAGCGATGCATTAAATGCACCTTGTCCTGTAATACGAGGGATAACCTCGTGCCACTGTAGACCTTTCCACCTCCTGTGTGCCACTGTGGCAACCCCTTTTTCCTATAAAAGGAGGCCCGAGGCGACGAGGAGGGATTCGGCTCTTTCGAACCACACGCTGACCACAGCTAGTTCGAGAGCTCAAGAACTCTCAGAAATACACCCACCAAAGCAGGACTAGGGTTTTACGCATCCTCGCGGCCCGAACCTGGGTAAACGATCCTTGTGCTGTCTACTAGCCCTGATCTCCTCGCAACCCTGCGCCCCGGCAACCGTAGTAGGGATTCTTGTGATCCCATAGGTGTCGTTCCACACCGACATCAACCAAAACCCTAATGTCACCTAGATACTCCAATGTCACCTCAAGTATCCGTGGGTATGATTATACGATATGCATCACACAATCTTAGATTCATCTATTCAAACCAACACAAAGTACTTCAAAGAGTACCCCAAAGTTTCTACCGGAGAGTCAAGACGAAAATGTGTGCCAACCCCTATGCATAAGTTCACAATGTTACGGAACCCGCAAGTTGATCACCAAAATATACATCAAGTAGATCACGTGATATCCCATTGTCACCATAGATAAGCACATGCAAGACATACATCAAGTGTTCTCAAATCCTTAAAGACTCAATCCAATGAGATAACTTCAAAGGGAAAATTCAATCCATTACAAGAGATAGAGGGGGAGAAACATCATAAGATCCAACTATAATAGCAAAGCTTGCGATACATCAAGATCATGTCGAGTCAAGAACACGAGAGAGAGAGAGAGAGAGAGAGATCAAACACATAGCTAATGGTACATCCCCTCAACCCCTAGGGTGAACTACCCTCCTCGTCATGGAAAGCGCCGGGATGATGAAGATGGCCACCGGTGAGGGTTCCCCCCCCCCCCCCCGGCAGGGTGCCGGAACGGGTCTAGATTGGTTTTCGGTGGCTACGGAGGCTTGCGGCGGCGGAACTCCCGATCTAGGTTATGTTCTGGGGGGGTCTGTATATATAAGAGCTTTTGGCGTCAGGAACAAGTCAGGGGGGTCTTCGGGCTGTCCAGGAGGTACGGGGGCGCGCCCAGGGTGGTGGGCGCGCCTCCCACCCTCGTGGGCAGCCCGGGACTCTTCTGGCCCAACTCTTTTACTCCATGGCCTTCTTCTGGTCCAAAAATAAGCTCCGTCAAGTTTCAGGTCAATTGGACTCCGTTTGGTTTTCCTTTTCTGCGATACTCAAAAATAAGCTCTCTGTTTTAATACGTTCCTAGAGAAAGACTAAGTTGAAAGATTAAGCAATTGTGCGGACTAGCACTGTAGTCTGAGGATTGTCCTCATTGCTACACAGAAGGCTTCTATCCTGGATGCACCGCTCGGTGTGCCAACCCCTCTGGCATCGTCTGTGGATGTTGTGAACATCTGGCAGACCTGATCTGATGACTACCTAATAGTTTAGTGCGCCATGCTTTACGGCTTAGAGTTGGGGCTCCAAAAGTGTTTTGAACGCCATAGAACATATGAGATGTTCCAAGAGCTGAAATTGGTATTTCAGGCTCATGCCGTCCAATATATCAATCTTTATGTCTCGACCATTTCGAGACTCCTCGTCATGTTCGTGATCACATCTGGGACTCCGAACTAACTTCGGTACATCAAAACTCATAAACTCATAATATAACTGTCATTGAAACCTTAAGCGTGCGGACCCTACGGGTTCGAGAACAATGTAGACATGACCGAGACACGTCTCCGGTCAATAACCAATAGCGGAACCTGGATGCTCATATTGGCTCCTACATATTCTACGAAGATCTTTATCGGTCAGACCGCATAACAACATACGTTGTTCCCTTTGTCATCGGTATGTTACTTGCCGAGATTCGATCGTCGGTATCTCAATACCTAGTTCAATCTCGTTACCGGCAAGTCTCTTTACTCGTTCGTAATACATCATCTCGCAACTAACTCATTAGTTGCATGCTTGCAAGGCTTTATGTGATGTGCATTACCGAGAGGGCCCAGAGATACCTCTCCGACAATCGGAGGACAAATCCTAATCTCGAAATACGCCAACCCAACATGTACCTTTGGAGACACCTGTAGAGCACCTTTATAATCACCCAGTTATTCGTTGTGACGTTTGGTAGCACACAAAGTGTTCCTCCGGCAAACGGGAGTTGCATAATCTCATAGTCATAGGAACATGTATAAGTCATGAAGAAAGCAATAGCAACATACTAAACGATCGGGTGCTAAGCTAATGGAATGGGTCATGTCAATCAGATCATTCACCTAATGATGTGATCCCGTTAATCAAATAACAACTCTTGTTCATGGTTAGGAAACATAACCATCTTTGATTAACGAGCTAGTCAAGTAGAGGCATACTAGTGACACTTTGTTTGTCTATGTATTCACACATGTATTATGTTTCCGGTTAATACAATTCTAGCATGAATAATAAACATTTATCATGATATAAGGAAATAAATAATAACTTTATTATTGCCTCTAGGGCATATTTCCTTCAGTCTCCCACTTGCACTAGAGTCAATAATCTAGATTACACAGTAATGATTCTAACACCCATGGAGTCTTGGTGTTGATCATGTTTTGCTCGTGGAAGAGGCTTAGTCAATGGGTCTGCAACATTCAGATCTGTATGTATCTTGCAAATTTATATGTCTCCCATCTGGACTAGATCCCGGATGGAATTGAAGCGTCTCTTGATTTGATTGGTTCTCTTGTGAAATCTGGATTCCTTCACCAAGGCAATTGCACCAGTATTGTCACAAAAGATTTTCATTGGACCCGATGCTCTAGGTATGACACCTAGATCGGATATGAATTCCTTCATCCAGACTCCATCATTTGCTGCTTCCGAATCAGCTATATACTCCGCTTCACACGTAGATCCCGCCATGACGCTTTGTTTAGAACTGCACCAACTGACAGCTCCACCGTTTAATGTAAACACGTATCCGGTTTGCGATTTAGAATCGTCCGGATCAGTGTCAAAGCTTGCATCAACGTAACCTTTTACGATGAGCTCTTTGTCACCTCCATATATGAGAAACATATCCTTAGTCCTTTTCAGGTATTTCAGGATGTTCTTGACCGCTGTCCAGTGATCCACTCCTGGATCACTTTGGTACCTCCCTGCTAGACTTATAGCAAGGCACACATCAGGTCTGGTACACAGCATTGCATACATGATAGAGCCTATGGCTGAAGCATAGGGAACATCTTTCATTTTCTCTCTATCTTCTGCAGTGGTCGGGCATTGAGTCTTACTCAACTTCACACCTTGTAACACAGCCAAGAACCCTCTCTTTGCTTGATCCATTTTGAACTTCTTCAAAACTTTGTCAAGGTATGTGCTTTGTGAAAGTCCAATTAAGCGTCTTGATCTATCTCTATAGATCTTGATGCCCAATATATAAGCAGCTTCACCGAGGTCTTTCATTGAAAAACTCTTATTCAAGTATCCTTTTAAGCTATCCCGAAATTCTATATCATTTCCAATCAATAATATGTCATCCACATATAATATTAGAAATTCTACAGAGCTCCCACTCACTTTCTTGTAAATACAGGCTTCTCCAAAAGTCTGTATAAACCATATGCTTTGATCCACACTATCAAAGCGTTTATTCCAACTCCGAGAGGCTTGCACCAGTCCATAAATGGATCGCTGGAGCTTGCACACTTTGTTAGCTCCCTTTGGATCGACAAAACCTTCTGGTTGCATCATATACAACTCTTCTTCCAGAAATCCATTCAGGAATGCAGTTTTGACATCATAAAATGCGGCAATTGCTAACATGATTCGGACAGACTTAAGCATCGCTACGGGTGAAGGTCTCATCGTAGTCAATCCCTTGAACTTGCCGAAAACCTTTTGCGACAAGTCGAGCTTTGTAGACAGTAATATTACCTCAGCGTCAGTCTTCTTCTTGAAGATCCATTTATTCTCAATTGCTTGCCGATCATCGGGCAAGTCAACCAAAGTCCATACTTTGTTCTCATACATGGATCCCATCTCAGATTTCATGGCTTCAAGCCATTTTGCGGAATCTGGGCTCACCATCGCTTCTTCATAGTTCGTAGGTTCATCATGATCTAGTAGCATGACTTCCAGAACAGGATTACCGTACCACTCTGGCGCGGATCTCACTCTGGTTGATCTACGAGGTTCAGTAGTATCTTGTTCTGAAGTTTCATGATCATCATCATTAGCTTCCTCACTGACTGGTGTAGGTGTCACTGAAACAGTTTTCTGTGATGCACTACTTTCCAATAAGGGAGCAGGTACAGTTACCTCGTCAAGTTCTACTTTCCTCCCACTCACTTCTTTCGAGAGAAACTCCTTCTCCAGAAAGTTTCCGAACTTAGCAACAAAAGTCTTGCCTTCGGATCTGTGATAGAAGGTGTATCCAATAGTCTCCTTTGGATATCCTATGAAGACACATTTCTCCGATTTGGGTTCGAGCTTATCAGGTTGAAGCTTTTTCACATAAGCATCGCAGCCCCAAACTTTAAGAAACGACAACTTTGGTTTCTTGCCAAACCATAGTTCATAAGGCGTCGTCTCAACGGATTTTGATGGTGCCCTATTTAACGTGAATGCGGCCGTCTCTAAAGCATAACCCCAAAACGATAGCGGTAAATCAGTAAGAGACATCATAGATCGCACCATATCTAGTAAAGTACGATTACGACGTTCGGACACACCATTACGCTGTGGTGTTCCGGGTGGCGTGAGTTGCGAAACTATTCCGCATTGTTTCAAATGTACACCAAACTCGTAACTCAAATATTCTCCTCCACGATCAGATCGTAGAAACTTTATTTTCTTGTTATGATGATTTTCAACTTCACTCTGAAATTCTTTGAACTTTTCAAACGTTTCAGACTTATATTTCATTAAGTAGATATACCCATATCTGCTTAAGTCATCTGTGAAGGTGAGAAAATAACGATATCCGCCACGAGCCTCAATATTCATCGGACCACATACATCTGTATGTATGATTTCCAACAAATCTGTTGCTCTCTCCATAGTACCGGAGAACGGTGTTTTTAGTCATCTTGCCCATGAGGCACGGTTCGCAAGTACCAAGTGATTCATAATCAAGTGGTTCCAAAAGTCCATCAGTATGGAGTTTCTTCATGCGCTTTACACCGATATGACCTAAACGGCAGTGCCACAAATAAGTTGCACTATCATTATCAACTCTGCATCTTTTGGCTTCAACACTATGAATATGTGTGTCACTACTATCGAGATTCAACAAAAATAGACCACACTTTAAGGGTGCATGACCATAAAAGATATTACTCATATAAATAGAACAACCATTATTCTCAGATTTAAATGAATAACCGTCTCGCATCAAAACAGATCCAGATATAATGTTCATGCTTAACGCTGGCACCAAATAACAATTATTTAGGTCTAATATAATCCCGAAGGTAGATGTAGAGGTAGCGTGCCGACCGCGATCACATCGACTTTGGAACCGTTTCCCACGCGCATCGTCACCTCGTCCTTAGCCAACTTCGCTTAATTCGTAGTCCCTGTTTCGAGTTGCAAATATTAGCAATAGAACCAGTATCAAATACCCAGATGCTACTGCGAGCATTAGTAAGGTACACATCAATAACATGTATATCACATATACCTTTGTTCACCTTGCCATCCTTCTTATCCGCCAAATACTTGGGGCAGTCCGCTTCCAGTGACCAGTCTGCTTGCAGTAGAAGCACTCAGTTTCAGGCTTAGGTCACAGGTTTGGGTTTCTTCTCTTGAGAAGCAACTTGCTTGTTGTTCTTTTTGAAGTTCCCCTTCTTCTTCCCTTTCCCTTTTTCTTGAAACTAGTGGTCTTGTGACCATCAACACTTGATGCTCCTTCTTGATTTCTACCTCCGCAGCTTTCAGCATTGCGAAGAGCTCGGGAATAGTCTTATTCATCCCTTGCATATTATAGTTCATCACGAAGCTCTTGTAGCTTGGTGGCAGTGATTGGAGAATTTCTGTCAATGACGCAATCATCTGGAAGATTAACTCCCATTGAATCAAGTGATTATTATACCCAGACATTTTGAGTATATGCTCACTGACAGAACTGTCTCCTCCATCTTGCAGCTATAGACTTATTGGAGACTTCATATCTCTCAATCCGGGCATTTGCTTGAAATATTAACTTCAACTCCTGGAACATCTCATATGCTCCATGACGTTCAAAACGTCGTTGAAGTCCCGATTCTAAGCCGTAAAGCATGGCACAGTGAACGATCGATTAGTCATCAGCTTTGCTCTGCCAGACGTTCATAACATCTGGTGTTGCTCCAGCAGCAGGCCTGGCATCCAGCGGTGCTTCCAGGACGTAATTCTTCTGTGCAGCAATGAGGATAATCCTCAAGGCTCGGACCCAGTCATTTTTCAACTTTGCTTTCTAAGGAACGCATTAAAATTCAGAACAACAGCACGAGCCATCTATCTACAATCAACATAAACAAGCAAGATACTATCAGGCACTAAGTTCATGATAAATTTAGTTCAATTAATCATATTACTTAAAGAACTCCCACTTAGATAGACATCCCTCTAATCCTCTAAGTGATTACGTGATCCAAATCAACTAAACCATGTCGATCATCACGTGAGATGGAGTAGTTTCATTGGTGAACATCACTATGTTGATCATATCTACTATATGATTCACGCTCGACCTTTCGGTCTCCGTGTTCCGAGGCCATATCTGTATATGCTTGGCTCGTCAAGTATAACCTGAGTATTCCGCGTGTGCAATTGTATTTGAACGTAGAGCCTATCACACCCGATCATCACGTGGTGTCTCAGCACGAAGAACTTTCGCAACGGTGCATACTCAGGGAGAACACTTCTTGATAATTAGTGAGAGATCATCTTATAATGCTACCGTCAATCAAAGCAAGATAAGATGCATAAAAGATAAACATCACATGCAATCAATATAAGTGATATGATATGGCCATCATCATCTTGTGCTTGTGATCTCCATCTTCGAAGCACCGTCGTGATCACCATCGTCACCGGCGCGACACCTTGATCTCCATCGTAGCATCGTTGTCGTCTCGCCAATCTTATGCTTCCACGACTATCGCTACCGCTTAGTGATAAAGTAAAGCATTACAGCGCGATTGCATTGCATACAATAAAGCGACAACCATATGGCTCCTGCCAGTTGCCGATAACTCGGTTACAAAACATGATCATCTCATACAATAAAATTTAGCATCATGTCTTGACCATATCACATCACAACATGCCCTGCAAAAACAAGTTAGACGTCCTCTACTTTGTTGTTGCAAGTTTTACGTGGCTGCTACGGGCTTAAGCAAGAACCAATCTTACCTACGCATCAAAACCACAACGATAGTTTGTCAAGTTGGTGTTGTTTTAACCTTCGCAAGGACCGGGCGTAGCCATACTCGGTTCAACTAAAGTTGGAGAAACTGTCACCCGCAAGCCACTCTGTGCAAAGCACGTCGGGAGAACCGGTCTCGCGTAAGCGTACGCGTAATGTTGGTCCGGGCCGCTTCGTCCAACAATACCGCCGAACCAAAGTATGAACATGCTGGTAAGCAGTATGACTTATATCGCCCACAACTCACTTGTGTTCTACTCGTGCATATAACATCAACATATAAAACCTAGGCTCTGATACCACTGTTGGGGAACGTAGTAATTTCAAAAAAAATTCCTACGCACACGCAAGATCATGGTGATGCATAGCAACGAGAGGGGAGAGTGTGATCTACGTACCCTTGTAGATCGACAACGGAAGTGTTTGGTTGATGTAGTCGTACGTCTTCACGACCCGACCGATCAAGCACCGAAACTACGACACCTCCGAGTTCTAGCACACGTTCAGCTCGATGACGATCCCCGGACTCTGATCCAGCAAAGTGTCGGGGAAGAGTTCCGTCAGCACGACGGCGTGGTGACGATCTTGATGCACTACCGTCGCAGGGCTTCGCCTAAGCACTGCTACAATATTATCGAGGACTATGGTGGAAGGGGGCACCGCACACGGCTAAGAATATGATCACGTGGATCAACTTGTGTGTCAAGGGGTGCCCCCTGCCCCCGTATATAAAGGATCAAGGGGAGGAGGCCGGCCGGCCCTCTATGGCGCGCCAAGGAGGAGTCCTCCTCCTAGTAGGAGTAGGACTCCTACTAGGAGGGGGAAAGAAGTGGGGAGGGAGAGGGAAAGGGGGGCGCCGCCCCCCCTCTCCTAGTCCAATTCGGACCAGGGGGGAGGAGGCGCGCGGCCCACCTTTGGCTGCCCCTCTCTCTCTCCACTAAGGCCCATATGGCCCATTACTTCTCCCGGGGGGTTCCGGTAACCCTCCGGCTCTCCGGTTTTCTCCGAAATCACCCGGAACACTTCCGGTGTCCGAATATAGCCGTCCAATATATCAATCTTTATGTCTCGACCATTTCGAGACTCCTCGTCATGTCCGTGATCACATCCGGGACTCCGAACTAACTTCGGTACATCAAAACTCATAAACTCATAATATAACTGTCATCGAAACCTTAAGCGTGCGGACCCTACGGGTTCGAGAACAATGTAGACATGACCGAGACACGTCTCCGGTCAATAACCAATAGCGGAACCTGGATGCTCATATTGGCTCCTACATATTCTACGAAGATCTTTATCGGTCAGACCGCATAACAACATACGTTGTTCCCTTTGTCATCGGTATGTTACTTGCCCGAGATTCGATCGTCGGTATCTCAATACCTAGTTCAATCTCGTTACCGGCAAGTCTCTTTACTCGTTCCGTAATACATCATCTTGCAACTAACTCATTAGTTGCAATGCTTGCAAGGCTTATGTGATGTGCATTACCGAGAGGGCCCAGAGATACCTCTCCGACAATCGGAGTGACAAATCCTAATCTCGAAATACGCCAACCCAACATGTACCTTTGGAGACACCTGTAGATGCACCTTTATAATCACCCATTACGTTGTGACGTTTGGTAGCACACAAAGTGTTCCTCCGGCAAACGGGAGTTGCATAATCTCATAGTCACAGGAACATGTATAAGTCATGAAGAAAGCAATAGCAACATACTAAATGATCGGGTGCTAAGCTAATGGAATGGGTCATGTCAATCAGATCATTCACCTAATGATGTGATCCCGTTAATCAAATAAGAACTCTTGTGTCCATGGTTAGGAAACATAACCATCTTTGATTAACGATCTAGTCAAGTAGAGGCATACTAGTGACAGTCTGTTTGTCTATGTATTCACACATGTATTATGTTTCCGGTTAATACAATTCTAGCATGAATAATAAACATTTATCATGATATAAGGAAATAAATAATAACTTTATTATTGCCTCTAGGGCATATTTCCTTCATTGAGACCTCTAACAAGATCTTTGCCTACAAGATGGAGGGGGATAGCTTAGCCAGTGAGCAGGTGCTCAGAATGTCTGGGTACTTCAATCGCTTGAATAAAGTGGGAGTTAATCTCCAGATAAAAGAGTGATTGACAAAAGTTCTCCAGTCACTATCACCAAGCTTCTAGAGTTTCGTGATGAACTATAACATGTAGGGGATGATGATCTCGGAGCTGTTCGTCGTGCTTCAGGTCGTAATGGTAGAAATCAAGAAGGAGCATCAAGTGTTGATGGTTAACAAGACCACTGGTTTCAAAGAAGGGAAAGGGAAGGAGGGAAACTTCATGAATGGCAAGCCAGTTACCCCTCCAGTGAATAAACCCAAGAACCCAAACCCGAGACGAAGTGCTTCTATTAGGGGAACGGTCACTAGTAGCAGAATTGCCTCAAATACTTGGTAGATAAGAAGGCTGGTAACTTCAACAAAACTATATTTGGTATATGTGTTGTTGATGTGTACCTTACTAGTACTCCTAGTAGCAAATGGGTATTAGATACCGGTTTAGTTGCTAATATTGGTAACTCGAAACAAAAGCTACAGAATAAACGGAGACTAGCTAAGGGCGAGGTGACGATGTGTGTTGGAAGTGTTTCCAAGGTTGATGTGATCACCATCGCACACTCCCTCTACCTACGGGATTAGTGTTGAACCCAGATAAATGTTGTTTGCATATGTGTCTGCGTTGAGCATGAACATGATTAGATCATGTTTATGGCAATACGATTATTCATTTAAGTCAGAGAATAATGGTTATTATGTTTACATGAATAACACCTTCTATGGTCATGCACCCAATGTGAATGGTTTATTGAATCTCGGTCGTAGTGATACACATGTTCATAACATTGATGCCCAAAAGATGTAGAGTTGATAATGATAGTACCACGTTCTTGTGGCACTGCTGCTTAGGTATATTGGTGTAAAGCGCATGAAGAACCTCCATGCTAATGGACTTTTGGAGTCACTTGATTTGAATCACCTGACACATGTGAACCATGCCTCATAGGCAAGATGACTAAAACCCCGTTTTTTGGAACAATGGAACGGGCAAGTGACTTGTTGGAAATCACACATGCTGATGTGTGTGGTCCGATGAGTGTTGACGCACGCAGTGGATATCATTATTTTCTCACCTTCACCGATGAATTGAGTAGATATGGGTATATTTACTTAATGAAGCATAAGTCTGAAACATTTGAAAAGTTCAAGCAATTTCAGAGTGAAGTTGAGAATCATCATAACAAGAAGATCAATTTCCTATGATCTGATCAAGGGGAGAGTATCTGAGTTATGAGTTTGGCAATCACTAAAGACAAGGTGGAATAGTTTCATAGTTGACGCCACCTGGAACACCATAGCGTAATGGTGTGTCCGAACGTCGTAATCGCACCCTATTGGATATGGTGTGATCTATGATGTCTCTTACCGATCTATCGCTATCATTTTGGGGTTATGCACTAGAGACAATTACATTCACTTTAAATAGGGCACCACCTAAGTCCGTGAAGATGACACCATATGAACTATGGTTTGGCAAGAAACCTAAGTTCTTGTTTCTTAAGGTTTGGGGCTATGATGCTTATGTCGATAGGCTTCGGCCAGAAAAGCTAGAACCCAAAGCAGAAAATGGTGTCTTCATAGAATACCCAAACAAGACGATTCGGTATACCTTCTATCTCAGATCTGAGGGCAAGGTGTTTGTGCTATGAACAGGTCCTTTCTCAAGAAAGAGTTTCTCTCGAAAGAATTGAGTGTGAGGAAGATAGAACTTGATGAGGTTGTTGAACCTTTACTTCAACCAGAGAGTAGCAGCACAAAAGATTTTCTATGGCACCTACCTAGTTGAAGAGAAAGCTAATGATGATCATGATGGATCTTCAGATCAAGTTACTACCGAACCTCGTAGGTCGACAAGGATGTGTACAACTTCTGAGTGGTAACCCTGTCTTAAAGGTCATGTTGTTGGACAACGATGAACCTATGAGCTATGAAGAAGCGATGGTGGGCCGGATTCCAACAAATGGCTAGGAAGCCATGAAATCCGAGATAGGATCCATGTATAAGAGATCAAATTATGGACTTTGGTGGACTTGCCGATGATCCGGAAGCCATTGAGAATAAATGGATCTTTAAGAAGAAACAGACGATGATGGTAATGTCACCATTTATGAAGCTCGACTTGTCTCAAATAAGTTTCCGACAAGTTAGGAGTTGACTGTGATGAGACTTTCTCAATCATAGCGATGCTAAAGTCTGTTAGAATTATGTTAGCAGTTGCTGCATTTTGATTTACGAAATCTGGCAGATGGATGTCAAAACAAAGTTTCCTTGATGGTTTCCATGAGAAAGGTTGTATGTGATACAACCAGAGGGTTTTTCAATCCTAAGGATGCTAAAAGGTATGCAAACTCCAGCGATCCTTCTATGGACTGGAGCAAGCATCTCGGAGTTGGAACATGCGCTTTGATGAGGTGATAAAGCATTTGGGTTTATACAAAGTTTGCAAGAAACTTGTATTTGCAAGAAAGTGAGTGGGAGCACTACAACATTTTGATAAGTATATGTGGATGACATATTGTGATCAGAAATGATGTAGAATTTCTAGAAAGCATAAAGGGTTATTTGAATGGAGTTTTTCAAAGGAAGACCTATGTAAAATGCTAACATGTTGGGTATCAAGATCTATAGAGATAGATCAAGACATGCCTGATAAGACTTTCACAGAGCACATACTTTGACATGATCTTGAAGGAGTTCCAGATGGATCAGTCAAAGAAGGAGTTATTGCCTAAGTGTAAAGTGTGAAGTTAAGACTTTGAAGCTTCGACCACGGTAGAAGAAAGAGAAGGACGAAAGTCGTCCCCTATGCCTTAGCCATAGGCTCTATACGATATGCCATGCTATGTACCATGATGTGCCTTTCACATGTGTCTGGCAAGGGGGTACGAGAGTGATCCAAGATGGATCATTGGATAGCGGTCAAATTGTCCTTAAAGGAATAAGGAAATATTTCTCGGATTATGGAGGTGATAAGAGTTCGGCATGAAAGGGTTACGTCGATGCAAGCTTTAACACCTATCCGAGATGACTCTGAGTAGCAAACCGATACGTATAGTGGAGAACAATTTGGAATAGCTCCAAGTGGAGCATAGTAGGCAACATCTACAATATGAAATAGAGATTTGCAAGAACACACGGATCTGAATGTTGCAGACCCGTTGACTAAAACCTCTCTCGTAAGGATAACATGATCAAACCCTAGAACTCATTGACTGTTAATCACATGTTGATGTGAACTAGATTATTGACTCTAGTAAACTCTTGGGTGTTAGTAACATGCGATGTGAACTATGAGTGTTGATCACATGGCGATGTGAACTAGATTACTGACTCTAGTGCAAGTGGGAGACTGTTGGAAATATGCCCTAGAGGCAAATAATAAAATGGTTATTATTATGTTTCCTTGTTCATGATAATTGTCTATTCATGCTTTAATTGTATTAACCGAAAACCGTAATACATGTGTGAATACATAGATGAAAACATGTCCCTAGTAAGCCTTTAGTTGACTATCTCGTTGATCAATAGATGGTTATGATTTCCTGACCATGGACATTGGATGTCGTTGATAACGGGATCACATCATTGGGAGAATGATGTGCCGGACAAGACCCAATCCTAAGCATAGCACAAGATCGTGTAGTTCGTTTGCTAGAGCTTTTCTAATGTGAAGTATCATTTCCTTAGACCATGAGATTGTGCAACTCCCGGATACCGTAGGAGTGCTTTGGGTGTATCAAACGTCACAACGTAATTGGGTGGCTATAAAGGTGCACTACAGGTATCTCTGAAAGTGTCTGTTGGGTTGGCATGAATCGGGACTGGGATTTGTCACTCTGTATGACGGAGAGGTATCTCTGGTCCCACTCGGTGATGCATCATCATAATGAGCTCAATGTGACTAAGGAGTTAGTCATGGGATCATGTGTTACAGAACGAGTAAAGAGACTTGCCGGTAACGAGATTGAATGAGGTATGAGGATACCGACGATCGAATCTCGGGTAAGTAACATACCAATGGACAAAGGGAATTGTATACGGGATTGATTGAATCCCCGACATTGTGGTTCATCCGATGAGATCATCGTGGAACATGTGGGAGCCAATATGGGTATCCATATCCCGCTATTGGTTATTGGCCGGAGAGGTGTCTCGGCCAGTCTGCATTGGTTCCTGAACCCGTAGGGTCTACACACTTAAGGTTCGGTGACGCTAGAGTTGTTATGGGAAATAGTATGTGGTTACCGAAGGTTGTTCGGAGTCCCGAATGAGATCCTAGACATGACGAGGAACTCTGGAATGGTCCAGAGGTGAAGATCGATATATTGGACGAAGGGTATTGGAGTTAGGAATTGTTCCTGGGGTACCGGGTGACGACCAATGTGTCCGAAAGGGGTTTTGCAGGCCCCGGCAAGCGTTGGGGGACCTTATGGGCCAAGGGGAGGGGGCACATCAGCCCACTAAGGGTTGAGCGCCCCTCCCACCCCATCTCATGTAACCTGGAGAGGTGGGGGTGGCTCCCCTAGGGCAGCCACCCCTCCCGGCTTGGGGGGCAAGTTTCCTAGGGGTGGGGACGCTCAAACCCATCTAGGGTTTCCCCTGTGGCCGCCGCCCCTCCCCTAGGGAAACCCTAGGGCGCCTCCTCCTCCCCCTTCCCCCTATATATAGTGAGGGGGAGAGAGAGCAGCCGCACCCCTTCCCCTGGCACATCCCCTCCCTCCTCCAACACCTCCTCCTCTGTAGTGCTTGGCAAAGCCCTGCAGGAGAACCGCAAGCTCCACCACCACGTCGTCGTGCTGCCGGAGCTCTCCCTCAACTTCTCCTCTCCCCTTGATGGATCAAGAAGGAGGAGACGTCCCCGGGCTGTACGTGTGTTGAATGCGGAGGTGCCATCGTTCGGCACTTGGATCGGATCTTCCGCGATTTGAATCGCCGCGAGTACGACTCCATCAATCGCGTTCTTGTAACGCTTCCGCTTAGCGATCTTCAAGGGTATGAAGATGCACTCCCTCTCTATCGTTGCTATCATCACCTAGATTGATCTTGGTGACACGTAGGAAAATTTTAAATTATTACTATGTTCCCCAACAAATTGTAGTGGCCCGTGAGCTGCCGTCGCCAAATCGTCACCTCCACGGCCTTGTTTGGAACCGCCCTGCCTCGTATCTGTTGCTATGGATACGGCCGCGCGCCGAGCCGACCCGTGCAAAAAAGTTAGGGCACTACCGTTGCTGCCTTGCCCTGCGTGAAACTCATCCACGCTGGCTCCACCACCGCGGCCCATGCACCAAACCACCCCTCACTCCAAAGTCGGCACTGTCAGCCACCTCTCCACCGCGTTGAGCCACCGTTTCTTCGCCTCCGACATGGTTTACTTTGTCGACCCACCGATGCCGCGCCATCTCCGCTACCTCCATTGCTGTGAGCCGGCCTGCCATCGTCTCTCCTCGGTGAAGTCCTCCCTAAGCCGCTGCTTGACCGCTGCTCACCTCTGCCTATGTGGGCCGACCCTCGCCGGGGCTCGCTAACTCGCCTCAGTATTTTCCCCCTCGACCAGCTTCATCAAACAAACTAACCGTGGAATCGCCAAGTCGCCATCACTTCTACCAGCGCCTGAGAGTCGACCTGTCCGACGGCACTATGAGCCGCCCGGCCTCACGCTACAGCTGCCACCGCTGGCGCATGCCGAGCCGTCAGGGATCGCCTTCCACCTTGCCTCACGGGATTCTTCCACTGTCGGGTTTTTAAGCCGCTGCAAAGATCCGTCTCCTCTTCACTCCCACACCATGGGCCTCTTCTTTTGCGGTTCATCATTGTTGTCACCTCCGTCCGTCAGGTGCGGACCCGAGTTGCCGGTCTCTGTCGTCGCTGCCAAGGCCTCGCTTCGCCTGAGCCGCCGTCGCACCTTGTTTCTTCCGAGCCGCCGCTCGACCCTGCCAGCTGCAGCCGTACTTCATTTCTTTTCCGTCACCTCGCGCCCCGCGCTGGTTTCCTGTGTCAACTGCCTCCGCCTTGGTTGGCCCACTCCGAGCCGCCATTGAGCCGGCACGTCTGAGCCGCCCGGGTCTCATTCCGCCTCACCAGCGGGGCCTTACCTCACCCACGCGGCCTCCGAGCCGCCCTCGTCTTCGTCACCGGCGAGCCATCGTGGGATTCAGCCGCCGCTCCGTGCTGTTGAACCGCTGGCCATGATCCGCCGACGCGTCTTCTACTGCCACAAGTTGCTGGATTGAGCTAGCCCTGGCCTCAAACATTGTTGCCGTGGCTCACCTCTTGTGAAAGAAGAGGTGACCCGGTGGGGTAAAGAGAGACCTTAGAGGCCACGAAAAAAGGGGGTCAGCATGACCCGGAGGATCACTTCTGAGCCGCCCGGTACTACGCTTTTACCCGCCACCTCTGTCATCATTGCTACAACCCTACGGCTGATAATTTTTTGGTCAAACATATCAGGTGAAATCCATCCCGTCAAGTTTCTATTGCTACATTTTTATTTTCTTTGAGAATAGTTACTCTTGTTTGTGCAAATTCTTATGTAGAATTCAAAATTGCAAAGGAGACCATCAAGCTATGGCCCTTGCCTACACCGGATGGATCAATGGATAGGGTCATTTATAACCCATCGAGATTCAACATATTCCAGCAATCCGCTGTTCAACTATATGCCAGTTCATATCACCGTCAAATATGAAGAGTCTCAAGCCAACTCCTCGAGTCGCCTTAAGACTCGGGGGCTACAATGATATGACTCAGCAAATCTTGCTAGTTTTAGCAAAATTAAGAACCTCGGGCCGTTGGAGGGAAGATAACCCGGTCCTGGAGGCTACTGCTATATTGATGAAAATTTAAAGGCCGTCAGAAAATTTCTAGCTTAAAATGAAGGATTCCGGTTTAAAATCCGGTTCAAGAGAAATATGTTTCTCACAAAGCGTTGAAGCTCTCAATATCCGGTTTAAAATCCGGCTCAAGGGAAATATGTCTCTCACTGAAGCTCTCAAATATCCGGTTTAAATCTGGCTCAAGGGAAATCTATCTCTCACAAAGTTTTGAAGCTCTCAATATCCGGTTTAAGAATTCCGGCTCAAAAAGAATTAATCTCTCGCAATTTGAGTTCTCAGGAAAAGTTAAAGGTTGCCAAAGAGAACTTACTTCCATGATGCGTGATTCAAACATGGGCATCTTGCCTTATTGGCTTATCATATTATTGATACTTGGGGGCTTCCTACTCACTGAACATAGCTATGAATACCCTTTGATCCGGCTTATAGGCTGGGCTGTAAAGATCACTTGGGGGCTTCCTGTTCAAACATAGGTGTATTCACCAAAGAGAACATAGCGTTACTACCCTCTTGACGCTTGGACACCAGAAGTATCCACCAAAGTTTTCGGGTTATCCTATTCAAACATAGGTGTATTCACCAAAGAGGACATAACCTTTTAATTGGTTTGGAATGCCAGGTGCATTCACCAAAAATTTCCGGGTTATCCTGCCTATATGCAAGATGCTTCTCCACCAAGTAATCCTGAATGACCCGCCGTACTCTTAACAGTCAATCTTTTAAATAAGACCCTGAACTCGTTACGGTTAAAACGGCGGTTTGTCATGCGAGGGTCGGCTTACGGATAGCGAGGATGACCCAAGGCTATGAAGCCACCTTCATTGAAACTTGGTTAAACCTGCATGTTTGCATGATGCTACTATGAACTCTGTGTACTCTCGATAAGTCAATCCATATGGACCCTGAACTTATCCAAGTTAAAACATCGATTGGGTCAAGTGAGAGCCGGCTTACAGAAAGCGAGGATACTCCAATGGCTATCATGCTAGTTTCATTGAAGTAAGATTCAAGCTTCAAAAGCTGACATTTTTTACTCTGTTGTCATACACATACATCATCATCATCATATATTGCATCATCATTGCATCATCATAGCATGCATCATATATGCATGGATATACTGGTTTATATTGTAGGAACCGGTTTTCAAACCAGGTTATATTATTCAAATCTTTAATAGATAACATGGCTGGATTTTTATTATGGTTATCAATAACCAGTATTATGATTGAGGTTTACAAAGCCGCTTCAGAGTAATGGCTATTATTTCCTCATCCAAGAATACCAGCTTGCACCAAGGAGTATGGTTTGATATTGATATGCAAGGCATTCAGCAATATCATACAGACAGTGGATATGATTTACTTACAATGGAAGAGATAGTCCCGAGTCGCTGCAGGCTTATGACCCAACACTTTGGGGCTACATTATTCAGATCATGATTAAATCAAATATGGAAGTCCCATGTCGCTGAAAGCATGCACCATGACACTTGGGGCTAATGCAAGGTCATTTTTTACTTGCCTTATTGAAGACTCGACTCATCACATTGTAATGAGCTGGCCCTTGGGGGCTACCAATTGCTCCTGTCAAAAATTCAAAATACACAAGCCTTACTCCATTATATTGAAGGGTCCATTACTCAGTTGGTAGAGCACAAGGCTCTTAACCTTGTGGACGTGGATTTGAGCCCCATGGTGGGGGTTACATCATGTGATGTTATTGTCTATGAAGTATATATAAAGTCTTGTTAAGCCGGCTCTTGGGGGCTACACTGGTTGAAGTTTTTATGAGCATAAGGCAATTACAAGTCCCAGGTTGCTGCAAGCATGACAACCCGGCACTTGGGGGCTACATATGTGGAATATTCAGTTTTGACTAGTGATTGAGATGAAAAACCCGAATTTATTCAAGGTTGCGACATTCATATTGAAGCAAGTCTTAAGCTATTACTACATTCCCTAATTAAGACTTGGGGGCTACAGGTAATATGGATACGAGGAAGAAGTATTGAAAATTGGCACAACGTCAGACGAATTTTATCAAGTCAAGATAGTTGAAGATAATAAGGGTTACTTTTTCTCCAAGGAGCCAACGTCAGTTTATTGATATGACAGAGATTCATAATTTTCAGGAGCTGATTAACTGGTATTTATTGAGTGAGCCGGTCCTTTTTACATATTCTTATTTTAAGAGTTTAGCACGAATAAATTCAAAGCTAAACTAGGGGCTAATGTTGGGGATATTCCCCACAACCAAGACCCGGCTCATAAGGATAAGCCACCCTGAGGCTTAAGTCATCTCAGATCCTAACCCGACTGGTGAGACCCGGCTAACGAGACCCGGCGGACAGTTGTAAGCCGGCAGATAATCTTTAACCCGGTGGATAGTTGTAAGTTGACAAATAGTTATGACCAGGCAGACAGTTATAACCCGGCAGACAGTTATAACCCAGCAGACAGTTATAACCTGGCAGACAGTTATGACCTGGCAGACAGTTGTAAACTGGCAGACAGAGTCGCCTGGGGTTAATAAGCCCAAGACGTTAAGAAGACCACGGGGAGAAGCCCGTGATGAGAAGTCAGAATAGGTTGAGTCTTAATCCGACTAGGACTCTACATGTAACCCACCCCTTCAACTTATATAAGGAGGGACAGGGCACCCCAAGAGGGAGGGTAATCTTTAAGGCTAGAGACAATCAGGAGAGTCGGTTTATGCGGCGACTCCCTCATGAGCATAATGAGACCTAGCCACAAACAGCATGCAGGGCTATTACCGGATGATGTTTCTCGGGGCCCGAAGCTATCTAAACCCTTGTCTTGTGGGGGAGGAGGATAGAGCTCAAAAGAATGGGGAAATCTCAGATCCAAAAGCTCTACCTCATTGGGGAAGAAGGGTACTGATACGTCCATTTTGCATCATGCTTTTATATCGATATTTATTGCATTATGAGCTATTATTACATGTTATGTCACAATACATATGCCTATTCTCTCTTATTTTACAAGGTTTACATGAAGAGGGAGAATGCCGACAGCTGGAATTCTGGGCTGGAAAAGGAGCAAATATTAGAGACCTATTCTGCACAACTCCAAAAGTCCTGAAACTCTCTGAAGTTATTTTTGGAATTAATAAAAAATACTGAGCAAAGAAAGTACCAGAGGGGGGCCACCCACCATCCACGAGGGTGGGGGCGCACCCCCTACCTCGTGGGCCCCTGGCAGGCCTCCGGTGCCCATCTTTCGCTATATGAAGTCTTTCTCCCTGGAAAAAATCATAAGCAAGCTCACTGGATGAAACTCCGCCGCCTGAGGCGGAACCAATCTAGGGCTCGGCGAGCTATGTTCTGCGGGGAAACTTCCCTCCGGGAGGGGAAAATCATCGCCATCGTCATCACCAACGATCCTCTCATCGGGAGGGGGTCAATCTCTGTAGGATCGAATATGTCTAGGGGGGTGATTAGACTACTTGACCAAATAAAACTTAACCTTTTCCCAATTTTAGTTCTTGGCAGATTTTAGCTATTTAGGACAAGTCAAGCAATCATCACAGATTCAAGCAAGCATGCAAAGAGTATATTGGCAGCGGAAAGTAAAGCATGCAACTTGCAAGAATGTAAAGGGAAGGGTTTGGAGAATTCAAACGCTAATTGGAGACACGGATGTTTTTCCCGTGGTTCGGATAGGTGGTGCTATCCTACATCCACGTTGATGGAGACTTCAACCCACAAAGGGTAACGGTTGCGCGAGTCCACACAGGGCTCCACCCAAGGTAACGGTTGCGCGAGTCCACAGGGCTCCACCCACGAAGGGTCCACGAGAAGCAACCACCCACAAAGGGTCCACGAAGAAGCAACCTTGTCTATCCCACCATGGCCATCGCCCACACAGGACTTGCCTCACTAGCGGTAGATCTTCACGAAGTAGGCGATCTCCTTGCCCTTACAAACTCCTTGGTTCAACTCCACAATCTTGTCGGAGGCTCCCAAGTGACACCTAGCCATCTAGGAGACACCACTCTCCAAGAAGTAACAAATGGTGTGTTGATGATGAACTCCTTGCTCTTGTGCTTCAAATGATAGTCTCCCCAACACTCAACTCTCTCTCATAGGATTTGGATTTTGTGGAAAGAAGATTTGAGTGGAAAGCAACTTGGGGAAGGCTAGAGATCAAGATTCATATGGTAGGAATGGAATATCTTGGTCTCAACACATGAGTAGGTGGTTCTCTCTCAGAACATATGAGTTGGAATTGTGTATGTGTTCTGATGGCTCTCTCCACGAATGAAGAGGAGGTGGAGGGGTATATATAGCCTCTACACAAAATCCAACCATTACACACGATTTACCAATCTCGGTGGGACCGAATCAACAAACTTGGTCAGACCGAAATAGGAAACCTAGTGACCGTTAGAGATTTTCGGTGGGACCGACTGGATCAACTCGGTGGGACCGATGTTTAGGGTTTGGGCATAACGGTAATCTCGGTGAGACCGATTACACAACTCGGTGAGACCCGAATTTGGTAATTAGCTAACCGAGAAGTTGGTCCAGGTAAACTCGTGGGACCCGATTTGCTCTTTCGGTGAGACCGAGTGGGAACTCGTGATGACCGAAAAGTTACAAAGGAAAAACACTGAGTTTACATGCATCTCGGTGGGACCGATTCCTCTTTCGGGAGACCGAAAAGTACGAAGGGAAACAGAGAGTTTGCACAACCCCAATCTCGGTGAGACCCGAGATCCTTATCGGTAGAACCGAATTTGCTAGGGGTTTGGCTAGTGGCTATGACAGTGAAACTCGGTGGCGGCGATAGAAGAATCGGTAGGACCGAGTGGCTTAGGGTTAGGTCATATGTGGATTATTGGGAAAGTAAGTTGAGGGTTTGGGAGCATATCACTAAGCACATGAAGCAAGAGGCTCATTAAGCACACCTCATCCCTCCTTAATAGTAATTGGCTTTTCCTAAAGACTCAATGTGATCTTTGGATCACTAAAATATAAAATGAAGAGTCTTGAGCTTTTGAGCTTGAGCCAATCCTTTGTCCTTAGCATTTTGAGGGTTCCACTTTCACATCCATGCCATGCCAATCATTGAGCTTTCCTGAAATAATCATCTTGGAATAGCATTAGCTCAATGAGCTATATGTTGTTATGAATTACCAAAACCACCTAGGGATAGTTGCACTTTCAATCTCCCCCTTTTTGGTAATTGATGACAACATATAGATCAAAGCTTCGACAAATGATAATAAGCATGAAATATATCGTCGCTTTGAGAAGTATGTGATAAGTAAGAGCTCCCCCTAAATTTGTGCATATTTAAAATTTGCTTTGACTGCAAATGCACAAAGAGTTAGAGTCATGGGTTACTCTTCCATGTCACATACATCTTGGTGGAGCGCTTAAAATGATAAGAATGAAATACATGCACTCATCACCAAGAATAATGAATGATCACATAAGATAGATAAGATAATAGCATTAAGCAAGCATTAAGTGTAGCTTATGATCAAACACATGATCATCAATGTCTCACAAATAATGACGTAGTATCTCAAGCACTCAAAAGCAAACAAGTTCGAAAAACCACCAAATAAAGCAAGAGAGAAAAGCAACACTCTCTCTCTCGAAGCCTATGATCTATACATCTTCTCCCCCTTTGGCAACAAGTTACCAAAAAGTTCCTAGAAAATGCATAGCACTAGATCGACGCTCAGGCTTGATCTTCTGGTGGTGGTGGAGTCCGGATCACTCCAAGGACGAAGGCTTCGGTAGATGCTGAAGTAGACGCTGGAGTTGGAGCTGAAGTAGATGCTGGAGCTGGTGGAACTGAGGCTGTGGCTGGTGCTGAGGTGGTGGCTCTTGTGTCAGCAACTGGCACGGCAGAGACCTCGGGACCTCTTGGCACTCTGGCAAAGGCATGAGTAGTAGTCCTGCCTCTCCTCTCCTGCATGTCCTCCTGGAGCTGCTCCACTGCAGACTGAACTTCCGTTACTTTGACATCCAAGTCATAGAACTTCTGTTCCATGATTCTCTCTAGGCTCTGCTGATTCTGAGTGAGGGTGGCCAGACTTTGCTCAATCCTCAGCGTGGATGCAATCAAGTAACCAAGCTGCTCTTGTTTGGTCTTCAAGAAGTATTCAGATGCCTCCTCTTGAGTAGGCATCTTGGCAGCTTTCTCCTTCCTCGCCTTCTCCTTCTTTGCATATGCTTGTGCAGACGATGGCTCGTTCTCAGTCATCACAACTTCATTGTTCTCAAAATCTGGACGGATGGGCAAATGTTCCTTGTCCAATAAATATATGCCCGTGCCCATCTTGGAGTTGATGAGCTCCTGAATCTGAGGGGCATATCCGCAGCTCCTCTTCTGGTCTGCTGCAGTCCTCTTGATTGTTTCCACTATGAGGCTCATCACCTTGAACTTCTGAGGCACATCAAACACATGTAGCAAGTTGATAGCATGGCCTCTGATCATCTTGTGATCTCCAGACTTGGGCAGTAAGGTGTGCCTTAGTATCCAATTGATCGTCGGGAGCCCTGACAGAAGGTAATGTACTGAGCCAAACTTGAAGGTATCAAGTGCTTCATTTGGGATCTCCTTGTACATATTTGACATTGAGTTGTGGTCCATCTTCTTCTTGGCATAGATATCCAAGTCATCATCTTGCTCCTCTGGGGCATTAATGATCTGTGCCCACTCAGCAACTGTGGATTGGTACCTTGTACCCTCAGACATCCATGTGATCCTCCCATCTGGATAAAAGTGAGCTGTGGAGTAGATGAGTTCCTCGTTCCACTTTGTGAGCTTCTGCCCAACAAAGTCAGCTACTCCACAAGCTATGAAGCTGTCTTGCACTCCAGGATAGTGCTCCTCATTGTCCTTGATGTATGTCCAATCAACCCATCGCATATCACAGACAATGGGCTTCTTATCTAGCAGCACTGTCTCATAAAAATCCTGCTGCTCCTTGGTGTGAAACCTGTAGTCCACGGCAGTCCTTCTCCTTGAAGCATACGGGTCTGCTTCTCTCCATTTCTCAGCCCTGAATCTCTCCTGAGCTTCATGTCCTCAGCCACAGGATGAGCATCGTTGTGGTCTGGGATCTTGGGCTTTAGCTTCCTTAGGACATTCTCTTCTCTTCTTCAGCAACAGTCTCAGGCACTGGGGCCTTGTTCTTTTCAGCTGCAGGAATGCTTCTTGTGTTCCTCTTTGGCTTTGGCTTTGGAGCTGGCTTGGCCTTGGAAGCAGCTCCCCCTGATTTTATGGCATCTCCCATTAGCTTGGGTGCCTTGGGTGCTGGTGCAGCTACTTCTTCTTCTTCTTCCTCTTCCATGATGGAAGCTTTGCCAAGCACTCTAGCCA
The DNA here is from genome assembly GCF_003073215.2 of Triticum urartu. Lineage (NCBI taxonomy): Eukaryota > Viridiplantae > Streptophyta > Magnoliopsida > Poales > Poaceae > Triticum > Triticum urartu. The sequence goes on along the minus strand of NC_053024.1, from coordinate 127,918,048 downwards.
CAGTCTTCTTCACCCTTTCCTTTCTTTTCTTGCTCTCAGCTGCAACTGGCTCTATGGGCTTCTCAGTTGACATTCTGGCCTTTGACATTGGCTGCCTGCCTGCTGGCCTTTTGATTTTCAGGCCTGGCTTTGCCTTGAGCTGGCTCAACTCTCTTGGAAGTGGCCTCTTCCTCTGCCACATAATCTTCATCCTCGGATCTGAAGTTTTCTTCTTCTCTGTCTCGTGGCAGCTTTTGGCAGTTGCTAGGGGTGCTCCTGCTGGCCCTTCATCAGAAGAGCTGGAGGGACTAGTGCCCTCACTCATCACCACTTGCTGTTCTGACAGATTCTGGCTATCACTTGATCAGACATGCTGCAACTGACTGCTGACCCTGTGAACAGATTATAGATGAGGTAGAAAGGATGAGCATCACAAAATGCAGAGATTTTTGCAAAAAGAATGATCCAAAAACTTAGTTTTAGTTTCCCACTGAAATCATCTCGGATCTACCGATTTTCAAACTCGGTGATACCGAAGCAGTTTTGGAACCTAAACTAGTGAACTCGGTAGGACCGAGTCACAGTTCGGTGGCACCGAGACTGCTAGGGTTTCACAGAGTTCAAAAATCGGTCACACCGATAAGTAATTCTCGGTCAGACCGAGTCTCACTTGTGCAATGGCATAAGCCAAATCGGTGGGACCGAGTTTTTCAACTCGGTGGGTCCGAGATGGTTTCGGCGGAAACCTAAACCTAGAATTTTCGAATCAAACCTAATCTACGGGCGTTTTGACTGGATAGAAGTTTATCAAACGTGGCTAGAATCAATATGATCACAATGTGCTAGGAATCAGATTGAGGAGTAGCACAAAGATCAAGTCCATACCCTAGTTCGGCGGGGACTTGCTACGGCGGCAACGGCGGGGCAGAATTCCCGTTGACGGCGACGGAGACCAGCGACTGGAGGCGGCTGGCGGCGAGAAGACGATCCGGAGACCACGAGGGCAGAGCAGGCTATCGCGCGGGCGAAGGGGTTCGGAGAAATTTCCAAATTTTGCCCGTGACTATATATAGCCCGACCCTGTCGGTGTGACCGAGTGGAACGACTCGGTGGCACCGAGATTCATAACTGCGTGCAGTTACTGAAACTCGGTGTGACCGAAAGGTTCAAATCGGTTGCACCGAGATCGAAAACCTAGATCAACTTAATGATCTCGGTAGGACCGAAAGTGGAGTATCGGTCAGACCGAGAATCATAAAGAGGTTTTGGAAGTTTAAGTCTATGACGAATCGGGGACTCCGAGCGCTCCTCACACAGAGTGGTTTCGAAATCTGACTTGATCAAAATTTTGTGATGCAGCATGAAATAGAGTTGGAGACGAGAAAAGCAATAGATAGCTTAGAGGAGGTTCTTAGGCATTCTTGTCATCCACTTGGCAAAAAAAGAAATAAAGCCGAAACAATCAAAACAACAAGTGGATGTCCCTCGAATGAAGTAAAATAGGCAATCAGCATGTTCACACAATAAGATGGCAAATGAAATATGTGACAAGGCATGCACAACCAATTCTAGCATCTATCAAGCAATTTGCGATGACTAGGTCATCTATATATGAGTATATTGACTTAGGAGTCAAGTGAGAACACTTGATCCATAGGTCATACTCATCGTTTAAGCTCAAGTGGGGTTACCACTTTTACATAAAGCATTGTTGTGTTCACATCTTTAGAGTTGCTTTAGCTCAAGTCTTAGAGTAAAGCTCCCCCTAGATGTGATATCCCCCCAAGAGGGATGAACTAACCTTGGGTTTTGTCGATGATGACTTCATGTAGATATTAAGATGTGGATGCTCAATGTTGATGTAGATCTCTTGGAGCTATCCAATTTTGAGTGAATTGCACTTTCAATACCTACATGGGTTAGTCCCACAAGGAACAAACAAGGATATCCATAGACATAGAGTGATGCACACAAAAGATGATGTCCATGAAAACTTTTAGGTTACCTTGTCCCTTGTCTTACCAACAAGAGGGTTTGTGACTCCTTGAACTAGTGCAAGATGTGGAAGTTGATTGCACTTGTTCTTGCCAAAATGATAAGAGTGAAGTATGTTGGCGGAGTCACCCTCAAGAACTCTCTAGTTCTTCTTCTTTTGGATCCACATCATCTTGATGGGAATCCTTGGAGTTGTAGTCGTACTTGATGAAGTGGAGCTTGAAGTAGTCTTGGGAATCCACTTGACTAAGGTATTCGGAGCTTCTTCAAATGCATCAATTTCCTCTTGAAGCTTGTCCTTGCCTTTTTGCTTGTAGTCTTGTGGTGGAAGATCATCTTGAGCTTGTGTCCCCTTGAAAGAAGTATACTTCTCTTGTTGAGGGACAAACTTTGTCTTGGGGTATTGATCTTCTTCCCACTCAACTCCATTGGCATTGAACTTTCGCTCAAAACCAACACCTTGATTCTTCTGGTGCATTCCTTGCTTGCGCACAATTTCCTCGAATTGCTTACTCCCGGTAAGGCTTTTGTACACTCCTTTCTCTATAATTCCCTTCAATAAACTATTTTCTTGCTCAAGTGTAACTTGGCTAAGAGAATCATTAGTGGAATCAAGAGAGCTACTAGAAGTAACAATATTTGATTTAGCATGATCATTGTTACTACTAGAGGAAGAATCTTTCTTGTTAGACTTGACTTGAGGCCTGTAAGTGGATAAGAGCAAACGCTTGGCAATGTAAGAAGAACTTTTCTTGCGGAGATCATCATTGATTGCTTTTAAGAACTCATGCTCTTGCTCAAGATTGAGCTTTTCAAAGCGTAATTTCTCATGAGCTCTTAAAAGTTCTTGATGATCTTTGAAGATGGTTTCATGAGCTAACTTAAGAGTGTTTAGCTCTTTAGTTAGGGCCTCAATTTTCTCCTTATCATTGTCATTCGTTTTATCTTGATTAGCATGTTTAATTGACATTTCATCATAGTATTCATCACTAGAGTTGTCAACAAGCAAATCATCACCTAACAAGTCATCTTCATCACTATTGAAATCAACATACTCGGGGTGTGTTACCTTAGGACCTTTGGCCATGAAGCATCTTCCAATTCCTTCATTTGGTGAGTCAAATATGTCGTAGGAGTTGGTTGACATAAGTTCTAGACCGGCAACACCTTCATCTTGAGTATCTTCGGAGTCCGAGTGATAACTTCTCTCGGAGTGGCTGTTGGAGTCGGAGCCGGATACCCATTCACCAACATGAGCTTGATGTCTTCGTCTTGTGCAGCTCCTTGATGATTTTTCCTTCCTTTCCGAATCCTTGCCTCTCCATGAGTATCTTCGTTCATAACGATCATCTCTACTCCTTCTCTCTCTTCGTGGTGATCCTTTGCTTCTTCTTTTTGGAGAATCTTCTCTTCTCTTGTAGGGAGCCGTACACTCATTGGAATAGTGTCCGGGTCTTCCACAATTGTAACAGTTTCGCTCTCGACTGGAAGATCTTTTGTCATTGTAGGACCTTGACTTGGAGCTTCTATCCTTGCTTCTACTCTTGTAAAACTTGTTGAAGTTCTTCACCATTAAGCTCAATTCTTCATTGAAGTCTTGTTTCTCACTTGATGATGTAGGGGCTTCACATGAGGCTTTATAGGCACCACTTGATTTGTTGTGAAGTTCCTCTTTATCCTTAAGTGACATCTCATGAGCAACAATTCTTCCAATCACCTCCGTTGGCTTGAGATCTTTGTAATTTGGCATCATTTGGATCAATGTGCACACGGTATCATATTTTCCATCCAAGGCTCTTAGAATCTTCTTGATGATGAATCTATCGGTCATCTCTTCACTTCCTAAGCCGGCAATCTCATTTGTGATGAGAGCAAGCCTAGAGTACATCTCAGCGACACCTTCACCATCCTTCATCTTGAACTTGTCAAGTTGGCTTTGAAGTACATCCAACTTGGATTCCTTGACGGAGTCGGTACCTTCATGCATATCAATCAAAGTGTCCCAAATTTCCTTTGCATTCTCAAGACGGCTGATTTTGTTGAATTCTTCGGGGCACAATCCATTGAAGAGAATGTCACAAGCTTGAGCATTGTATTGCAACATCTTCAACTCATCCGCGGTAGCTTCACGGTTTGGTTCTCTCCCATCAAAGAAGTCACCTTGCAAACCAACACACACAATAGCCCAAACGGCGGGGTTATGTCCAAGAATATGCATTTTCATTTTATGCTTCCAACTAGCAAAATTAGTACCATCAAAGTAAGGACCTCTACGGTGATAATTTCCCTCGCTAGACGCCATACTCTCCTAGGTTGTGAAACCAAGGCTATGACCACCAAAAGCTATGGAGATCAAGCAAATGGAGACCAAAGCTCTGATACCACTTGTAGGATCGAAAGTATGTCTAGAGGGGGGTGATTAGACTACTTGACCAAATAAAAACTTAACCTTTTCCCAATTTTAGTTCTTGGCAGATTTTAGCTATTTAGGACAAGTCAAGCAATCATCACATATTCAAGCAAGCATGCAAAGAGTATATTGGCAGCGGAAAGTAAAGCATGCAACTTGCAAGAATGTAAAGGGAAGGGTTTGGAGAATTCAAACGCAATTGGAGACACGGATGTTTTTCCCGTGGTTCGGATAGGTGGTGCTATCCTACATCCACGTTGATGGAGACTTCAACCCACGAAGGGTAACGGTTGCGCGAGTCCACACAGGGCTCCACCCAAGGGTAACGGTTGCGCGAGTCCACACAGGGCTCCACCCACGAAGGGTCCACGAAGAAGCAACCACCCACAAAGGGTCCACGAAGAAGCAACCTTGTCTATCCCACCATGGCCATCGCCCACACAGGACTTGCCTCACTAGCGGTAGATCTTCACGAAGTAGGCGATCTCCTTGCCCTTACAAACTCCTTGGTTCAACTCCACAATCTTGTCGGAGGCTCCCAAGTGACACCTAGCCAATCTAGGAGACACCACTCTCCAAGAAGTAACAAATGGTGTGTAGGTAATGAACTCCTTGCTCTTGTGCTTCAAATGATAGTCTCCCCAACACTCAACTCTCTCTCATAGGATTTGGATTTGGTGGAAAGAATTTGAGTGGAAAGCAACTTGGGAAGGCTAGAGATCAAGATTCATATGGTAGGAATGGAATGTCTTGGTCTCAACACATGAGTAGGTGGTTCTCTCTCAGAACATATGAGTTGGAATGGTGTGTGTGTTCTGATGGCTCTCTCATCGAATGAGAAGGAGGTGGAGGGGTATATATAGCCTCCACACAAAATCCAACCGTTACACAGTTTTCCAATCTCGGTGGGACCGAATCAATAAGCTCGGTCGGACCGAAAATGTAAACCTAGTGACCGTTAGTGATTTTCGGTGGGACTGACATGCAACTCGGTAGGACCGATATGGTTAGGGTTTGGGCATAACGTAATCTCGGTGAGACCGATTACACAAACTCGGTGAGACCGAATTTGGTAATTAGCTAACCAGAGAGTTGGTCAGGCAAACTCGGTGGGACCGATTTGCTCTTTCGGTGAGACCGAGTGGAACTCGGTGAGACCGAAAAGTTACAAAGGGGAAACACTGAGTTTACATTGCAATCTCGGTGGGACCGATTCGCTCTTTCGGTAAGACCGAAAAGTTACGAAAGGGAAACAGAGAGTTTGCAACCCCATCTCGGTGAGACCGAGATCCTTATCGGTAGAACCGAATTGCTAGGGTTTGGCAGTGGCTAATGACAAGTGAAACTCGGTGGCGCCGGATAGGAAGAATCGGTAGGACCGAGTTTGGCTTAGGGTTTAGGTCATATGTGGATATGGGAAAGTAGTTGAGGGTTTTGGAGCATATCACTAAGCACATGAAGCAAGAGGCTCATTAAGCAACACCTCATCCCTCCTTAATAGTATTGGCTTTTCCTAAAGACTCAATGTGATCTTGGATCACTAAAATATAAAATGAAGAGTCTTGAGCTTTTGAGCTTGAGCCAATCCTTTGTCCTTAGCATTTTGAGGGTTCCACTTTCACATCCATGCCATTGCCAATCATTGAGCTTTCCTGAAATAATCATCTTGGAATAGCATTAGCTCAATGAGCTATATGTTGTTATGAATTACCAAAACCACCTAGGGATAGTTGCACTTTCAATCTCCATCAACATCTTCACCAGCACCATCTCATCTCAAACCCTAGTTCATCTCTTGTATCCAATCTTTGTCCCAAAGCCTCAGATTGGTACCTGTGGGTTGCTAGTAGTGTTGATTACTCCTTGTAGTTGATGCTAGTTGGTTTATTTGGTGGAAGATCATATGTTCAGATCCTTTATTAATACCCCTCTGATTATGAACATGAATATGATTTCTGAGTAGTTACGTTTGTTCCTGAGGACATGGGAGAAGTCTTGATATAAGTAGTCATTTGAATTTGGTATTCGTTCGATATTTTGATGAGATATATGTTGTCTCTCCTCTAGTGGTGTTATGTGAACGTCGACTACATGACACTTCACCATTGTTTGGGCCTAGAGGAAGGCATTGGGAAGTAATAAGTAGGTGATGGGTTGCTAGAGTGACAGAAGCTTAAACCCTAGTTTATGAGTTGCTTCGTAAGGGGCTGATTTGGATCTATAGATTTCAGGCTATGGTTAGGTTTACCTTAATACTTCTTTTGTAGTTGTGGATGCTTTAATAGGGGTTAATCATAAGTGGGATGCTTGTCCAAGGAAGGACAGCACCCAAGCACCAGTCCACCCACATACCAAATTATCAAAGTAACGAATGTGAATCACATGAGCGTGATGAAAACTAGCTTGACGATAATTCCCATGTGTCCTCGGGAGCGCTTTTCTCTATATAAGAGTTTGTCCAGGCTTGTCCTTTGCTACAAAAAGTATTGGGCCATCTTGCTGCACCTTGTTTACTTTCATTACTTGTTGCCCGTTGCAAATTACCTTATCACAAAACTATCTGTTAACGATAATTACAGTGCATGCAGAGAATACCTTACTGAAAACCGCTTGTCATTTCCTTATGCTCCTCTCTGGGTTCGACACTCTTACTTATCGAAAGGACTATGATAGATCCCCTACACTTGTGGGTCATCAAGACTCTTTTCTGGCGCTGTTGCCAAGGAGTGAAGCGCCTTTGGTAGGTGGAATTTGGTAAGGGAAAATTTATATAGTGTGATGAAATTTACTGTCACTTGTTACTATGAAAAGTAATCCTCTAAGGGGCTTGTTCGGGGTATCTTCACCCCGACCAATAGAGCAAAGAGTTGCTCCTCAACCTACTGAACCTACTGAAAATGTTTGCTTTGAAATTCCTTCAGGTATGATAGAGAAACTGCTAGCTAATCCTTTTACAGGAGATGGAACATTACATCCCGATTTGCACCTAATCTATGTGGATGAAGTTTGTGGATTATTTATGCTTACAGGTATGACCGAGGATGTTAGCAAGAAGAAGGTCTTCCCTTTATCTTTGAAGGGAGAGGCATTGACATGGTTTAGGCTATGTGATGATATGGGATCATGGAACTACAACCGATTGAAATTGGAATTTCATCAGAAGTTTTATCCTATGCATCTTGTTCATCATGATCGTAATTTTATATATATATATATATATATTGGCCTCACGAAGGAGAAAGCATCACTCAAGCTTGGGGGAGGCTTAAGTCAATGTTATATTCATGCCCCAATCATGAGCTCTCAAGAGAAATGATTATTCAAAAAATTTATGCTCGGCTTTCTCTCAATAATCACTCCATGCTCGATACTTCTTGTACTGGCTCTTTTATGATGAATACTATTGAATTCAAATGGGATTTATTGAAAGAATTAAACGCAACTCTGAAGATTGGGATCTCGACGAAGGTAAGGAGTCAGGTATAACACCTAAGTTTGATTGTGTTAAATCTTTTATGGATACCGATGTTTTCCATGAATTTAGCACTAAATATGGACTTGACTCTGAGATAGTAGCTTCTTTTTGTGAATCTTTGCTACTCATGTTGATCTCCCTAAGGAGAAGTGGTTTAAATATAATCCTCCCATTGAAGTAAAAGTAGTTGCACCTATTAAAGTTGAAGAAAAGACTATCACTTATAATGATCATGTGTTCCTACTGCTTATATTGAGAAACCACCTTTCCCTGTTAGAATAAAGGATCATGCTAAAGCTTCAACTGTGGTCAACAAAAGTAACATTAAACACCCAAACCCCCTGAAGCAAATTAAAGTTGAACCTAGTGTTTGCTATGGTTAAAGATCTCTTGGCTGATAATATTGATGGGCATGTTATTTACTTCTGCAATGAAGCTGCTAGAATTGCTAGACCTGATGCTAAAAATAAACATAGACCTGTTGTAGGCATGCCTGTTATTTCTGTTAAAATAGGAGATCATTGTTATCATGGCTTATGTGATATGGGTGCTAGTGCAAGTGCAATACCTCATTCCTTATACAAAGAAATTATGCATGATATTGCACCTGCTGAGATAGAGGAAATTGATGTTACAATTAAGCTTGCCAATAGAGACACTATTTCACCAGTTGGGATTGTTAGAGATGTTGAAGTCTTGTGTGGGAAAGTTAAATATCCTGCTGATTTTCTTATTCTTGGTTCCCCACAAGATAGCTTTTGTCCCATCATATTTGGTAGACCCTTCTTGAATACTGTTAATGCTATAATAGACTGCGAAAAGGATGTTGTTACTATTGGTTTGGGGGATATGTCTCATGAGTTTAACTTTGCTAAATTTCGTAGACAACCCTGTGACGAGGAATTGCCTAGTAAAGATGAAGTTATTGGTCTTGCATCTATTGCCATGCCTCCTAATGATCCTTTAGAACAATATTTGCTTGACCATAAAAATGATATGTTTATGAATGAAACAAGGGAAACAGATGAAGTATTCTTTAAACAGGGACCTATTTTGAAACACAACTTGCTTGTTGAAATCCTAAGGTATCCTCCTCCACCCAAGGGTGATCCCGTGTTTGAGCTTAAACCATTACCTGATACTCTTAAATATGCTTATCTTGATGAGAAAAAGATATATCATGTTATTATTAGTGCTAACCTTTTAGAGCATGAAGAAAAGAAATTATTGAAAACTCTGAAGAAGCATCATGCTGCTATTGGATATACTCTTGATGATCTTAAGGGCATTAGTACCACTCTATGCCAACACAAAATAAAATTAGAGAAAGACGCTAAACCAGTTGTTGATCACCAACGACGGTTAAATCCTAAGATGAAAGAAGTGGTAAGAAAAGAAATACAAAAGCTTCTGGAGGCAGGTATAATTTATCCCGTTGCTGATAGTCAGTGGGTAAGTCCTGTCCATTGTGTCCCTAAGAAGGGAGGTATTACTGTTGTTCCCAATGATAAAGATGAATTGATCCCATAAAGAATTATTACAGGTTATAGAATTGTAATTGATTTCCGCAAATTAAATAAAGCTACTAAAAAGGATCATTACCCTTTACCTTTTATTGATCAAATGCTAGAAAGATTATCCAAACATACGCATTTTTGCTTTCTAGATGGTTATTCTGGTTTCTGTCAAATACCTGTGTCAAAAGAGGATCAAGAAAAGACCACTTTTACTTGCCCTTTTGGTACCTTTGCTTATAGACATATGCATTTTGGTTTATGTAATGCCTGCTACCTTTCAAACATGCATGATGGCTATATTCCCTGATTTTTGTGAAAAGATTGTTGAGGTTTTCATGGATGATTACTCCATTTATGGAACTTCTTTTGATGATTTCTTTAGCAACCTTGATCGAGTTTTGCAGAGATGTGAAGAAACTAACCTTGTCTTGAATTGGGAGAAGTACCACTTTATGGTTAATGAAGGTATTGTCTTGGGGCATAAAATTTCTGAAAGAGGTATTGAAGTTGATAAAGCTAAAGTTTATGATATTGAAAAGATGTCGTGTCCCAAGGACATTAAAGGTATAAGAAGTTTCCTTGGTCATGTCAGTTTTTATAGGAGGTTCATTAAGGACTTCTCTAAAATCTCCAGGCCTCTAACTAATCTCTTACAAAAAGATATTCCTTTTGTCTTTAATGATGATTGTGTAGAAGCATTTGAAATACTTAAGAAAGCTTTGATTTCTGCACCTATTGTTCAGCCACCTGATTGGCATTTACCCTTTGAAATTATGTGTGATGCTAGCGATTATGCTGTAGGTGTTGTTCTAGTACAAAGAGTTGATAAGAAATTAAATGTTATCCAATATGCTAGTAAAACTCTACACAATGCCCAGAGAAATTATGCTACTACTGAAAAAGAATTTTTAGTAGTTGTATTTGCTTGTGATAAGTTCAGACCTTATATTGTTGATTCTAGAGTAACTGTTCGCACTGATCATGCTTCTATTAAATACCTTATGGAAAAGAAAGATGCTAAACCTAGACTTATTAGATGGGTTCTCTTGCTACAAGAATTTGATTTGCATATTATTGATAGAAAGGGAGCTGAGAACCCCGTTGCAGACAACTTGTCTAGGTTAGAGAATGTTCTTGATGACCCACTACCTATTGATGATAGATTTCCTGATGAACAATTAGCTATCATAAATGCTTCTCGTGCTGCTCCATGGTATGCTGATTATGCTAATTACATTGTTGCTAAATTTATACCACCTAGTTTCACATACGAGCAAAAGAAAAAGTTTTTCTATGATTTAAGACATTATTTCTGGGATGACCCACACCTTTATAAAGAAGGAGTAGATGGTGTTATCAAACGTTGTATACCTGAGCATGAATAGGAACAGATCTTACGCAAGTGTCACTCCGAAGCTTATGAAGGACACCACACTGGAGATAGAACTGCACATAAGGTATTGCAATCCGGTTTTTATTGGCCTACCATATGGGACCGTTTCCTTCCTCTGATGGGTATACACATATTTTAGTTGCTGTTGATTACATTACTAAGTGGGTAGAAGCTATTCCAACTAGTAGTGCTGATCATAACACCTCTATTAAGATGCTTAAAGAAGTTATTTTTCCGAGGTTTGGAGTCCCTAGATATTTAATGACTGATGGTGGTTCACATTTTATTCATGGTGCTTTTCATAAAATTCTTGCTAAGTATGATGTTAATCATAGAATTGCATCCCCATATCACCCACAGTCTAGTGGTCAAGTAGAATTGAGTAATAGAGAGCTCAAATTAATTTTGCAAAAGACTGTTAATAGATCTAGAAAGAATTGGTCCAAGAAACTTGATGATGCTTTATGGGCCTATAGAACTGCATATAAAAATCCAATGGGTATGTCTTCGTATAAAATGGTTTATGGAAAGGCATGTCACTTACCTCTCGAACTAGAACATAAGGCATATTGGGCCATTAAAGAGCTCATTTATGATTTCAAACTTGCCGGTGAGAAGAGACTATTTGACATTAGCTCACTTGATGAATGGAGAACCCAAACCTATGAGAATGCCAAACTATTTAAAGAAAAAGTTAAAAGATGGCCTGACAAAAGGATACAAAAGCGTGAGTTTAATGTAGCTGATTATGTGTTGCTATTCAACTCTCGTTTAAGATTTTTTGTAGGAAAACTTCTCTCTAAATGGGAAAGTCCTTACGTTATCGAGGAGGTTTATCGTTCCGATGCCATAAAAATCAACAACTTCGAAGGCACAAATCCAAAGGTGGTGAACGGCCAAATAATCAAACATTATATCTCAGGTAATCCTATAAATGTTGAAACTAATGTTATTGAAACCATAACCCCGGAGGAATACATAAGGGACACTTTCCAGAACATTTCAGACTCCGAAAAGGAATAGGTATGTGGTACGGTAAGTAAACCGACTCCAAAACAGTTTTAATGGCAATTTTTCTCCGTTCTGGAATATTTAAGAAAATAGGAAAATAAGAAGTAGTCCGGGAAGGACACCAGGCTTCCACGAGGGTGGAGGGCGCGCCCTACCCCCCTGGGCGTGCCCCCTGCCTCGTGGGCATCTCGTGTGCTCTCCGGACTCCGTTTTCTTGCACGATACTTCTTTTAGTCGGTAAAAATTCATTATATAATCTCCCGAAGGTTTTGACCATCGTACCATGCAAATATCCTCTATTTTTTGTTTCGACATGTTTCTGTTGTAGATTTAGAGCAAGATGTCATCTCAGGACTCCGACGGAGAGAGCTATGTCTCACATCTCATTGCTGACCCAAAGACCTATGGGGACCTATCTCCTTGTGATCGAACTACGGATGATGAGGAGGATGCTCATTCGAGGAGGGTCAATGATTCAAGTTTAGAGGGGGAGGATGTTCCTCTACCTCAACCTAGGGATATGCACGTGAAGTTCAAGAAATCTAGTCTCCCTAAGAGGGCTAAACTGTCTAACAACCGATCTATTCCTTCTCGTTTTCGGCAGAAAAGCAAGATTTTGAAGCTGGAATCTGAGGTCGATGATTTGAAGGAGGAAATTGCTCTTCTCAATTACAATGTGAAAAAGCTGAAGGCACAGTTCTCTTCATCATCACCCTCCTCACCACCTCTGAGGAAGGAAAACTGAGTATCGGGTATCGGCACTCCCCTTGGCAACTGCCAAGCTTGGGGGAGGTGCCCCGGTATCGTATCACCATCACACTCCTATCTTTACCGTTTTTCTTATTTCGATCCTTTTGGTAATATCTTGATCTAGTAGAATAAAGTTTTAGTACGATTTAGTTTTGATTTTTGCTTTATGATCCTTCTATGTAATCGAGTCCGTGAGCTATATATAATAAAGATTAGTGTTGAGTCAAGGGCTAGATTATCTTGCTATGATCGTGAGGGAATAAAAGAAAAGAGAAAGAATAAAAAGAAGTAAAGAGATCATATTGATCTTATGGAGAGTAATGACTTCACATATAAAGAGTATGATGAATAAAAGTAGTTGAGAGTTGACAAACATAGTTTTGGTCATCGTTACAATTAGTAGGAAGTAATAAAGAAAGAGAGGTTTTCACATAAAAATATACTATCTTGGACATCTTTTATGATTGTGAGCACTCATTAAAATATGACCTGCTAAAGAGTTGATGTTGGACAAGGAAGACCACATAATGGGTTATGTTTTCTTATATCTAAGATAAAGTATGTTGCCATGGATCATCCAACATGTTGAGCTTGCCTTTCCCCCTCATGCTAGCCAAATTCTTTGCACCAAGTAGAGATACTACTTGTGCTTTTGAATACCCTTAAACCCAGTTTTGCCATGAGTGTCCACCATATCTACCTATGGATTGAGTAAGATCCTTCAAGTAAGTTGTCATGTTGCATGCAATAAAAATTGCTCTCTAAATATGTATGATTTATTAGTGTGGAGAAAATAAACTTTATACGATCTTGTGATATGGAAGCAATAAAAGTGATGGACTGTATAATAAAGGTTCATATCACAAGTGGCAATATAAAGTGACGTTCTTTTGCATTAAGATTTCGTGCATCCACCCATAAAAGCACATGACAACCTTTGCTTCCCTCTGCGAAGAGCTTATCTTTTACTTTTGTCTCTTACCTTATACAAGAGTCATGGTGATATTCACCTTTCCTTTTTTACATTTTATCCTTTGGCAAGCGCCTTGTGTTGGAAAGATCCTGATATATATATCCAATTGGATGTAAGTTATCATGAATTATTATTGTTGACATTACCCTTGAGGTAAAAGGTTGGGAGGCAACACTATAAGCCCATATCTTTCTCTGTGTCCAATTAAAACTCCATACCCATAAGTATTGCGTGAGTGTTAGCAATTGTGAAAGACTAAATGATAGTTGAGTATGTGGACTTGCTGAAAAGCTTTTATATTGACTCTTTACGATGTTATGATAAATTACAATTGCTTCAATGACCGAGATCATAGTTTGCTAGTTTTCAATGAAGTTTCTGATTCATACTTGACATTGTGAATAGATTGTTACTTGAGCATAAGAACTCAGATGAAAATTGTTGGGGAACGTAGTAATTTCAAAAAAAATCCTACACACACGCAAGATCATGGTGATGCATAGCAATGAGAGGGGAGAGTGTTGTCCACGTACCCTCGTAGACCGAAAGCGGAAGTGTTAGCACAACGTGGTTGATGTAGTCGTACGTCTTCATGATCCGACCGATTAAGTACCGAACGTACGACACCTCCGAGTTCAGCACACGTTCAGCCCGATGACGTCCCTCGAACTCCGATCTAGCCGAGTGTTGAAGGAGAGTTTCATCAGCACGACGGCGTGGTGACGATGATGATGTTCTACTGACGTAGGGCTTCCCCTAAGCATCGCTACAGTATTATCGAGGTGGACTATCATGGAGGGGGCACCGCACATAGCTAAAAGATCAAATGATCAATTGTGTCTCTCTAGGGTACCCCCCTGCCCCCGTATATAAAGGAGCAAGGGGGAGCTGCGGCCAGCCTAGAGGGGGCGCGCCAGGAGGAGTCCTACTCCTACCGGGAGTAGGACTCCCTCCCTTTTCCTTGTTGGACTAGGAGAGGAGGGGGAAAGAGGAGGGAGAGAGGAAGGAAAGGGGGGGCGCCGTCCCCTTCTCCTTGTCCTATTCGGACTAGGGGGAGGGGGCCGCGGCCCAGTCCTGGCCGCTTCTCCTCTTCTCCACAAGGCCCACTAAGGCCCATTAAGTTCCCAGGGGGTTCCGTTAACCTCCTGGTACTCCGGTAAAATCCCGATTTCACCCGGAACACTTCCGATATCCATACATAGGCTTCCAATATATCAATATTCATGTCTCGACCATTTCGAGACTCCTCTTCATGTCCGTGATCACATCCGAGACTCCGAACAACCTTCAGTACATCAAAACATATAAACTCATAATATTAATGTCATCGTAATGTTAAGCGTGCGGACCCTATGGGTTCGAGAACTATGTAGACATGACCGAGACACGTCTCCGGTCAATAACCAATAGCGGAACCTGGATGCTCATATTGTCTCCCACATATTCTACGAAGATTTTATCGGTCAGGCCGCATAACAACAAACGTTGTTCCCTTTGTCATCGGTATGTTACTTGCCCGAGATTCAATCGTCGGTATCTCAATACCTAGTTAAATCTCATTATTGGCAAGTCTCTTTACTCGTTCTGTAATACATCATCCCGCAACTAACTCATTAGTTGCAATGCTTGCAAGGCTTAAGTGATGTGCATTACCGAGAGGGCCCAGAGATACCTCTCCGACAATCGGAGTGACAAATCCTAATCTCGAAATATGCCAACCCAACAAGTACCTTTGGAGACACCTGTAGAGCACCTTTATAATCACCCAGTTATGTTGTGACGTTTGGTATCACACAAAGTGTTCCTCCGGTAAACAGGAGTTGCATAATCTCATAGTCATAGGAACATGTATAAGTCATGAAGAAAGCAATAGCAGAATACTAAACGATCGTGTGCTAAGCTAACGGAATGGGTCAAGTCAATCACATCATTCTCCTAATGATGTGATCTCATTAATCAAATGACAACACTTTGTCTATGGTTAGGAAACTTAACCATCTTTGATAAATGAGCTAGTCAAGTAGAGGCATACTAGTAACATACTGTTTGTCTATGTATTCACACATGTATTATGTTTCCTGTTAATAAAATTCTAGCATGAATAATAAACATTTATCATGATATAAGGAAATAAATAATAACTTTATTATTGCCTCTAGGGCATATTTCCTTCAGTCTCCCACTTGCACTAGAGTCAATAATCTAGATTACACAGTAATGATTCTAACACCCATGGAGCCTTGGTGCTGATCATGTTTTGCTCGTGGAAGAGGCTTAGTCAACGGGTCTGCAACATTCAGATCCATATGTAC
This sequence comes from Triticum urartu, assembly GCF_003073215.2. Taxonomy (NCBI): domain Eukaryota; kingdom Viridiplantae; phylum Streptophyta; class Magnoliopsida; order Poales; family Poaceae; genus Triticum; species Triticum urartu. The sequence goes on along the minus strand of NC_053024.1, from coordinate 127,902,233 downwards.
TTTGCAAATTTCTATGTCTCCCACCTGGACTAAATCTCGGATGGAATTGAAGCATCTCTTGATGTGCTTGGTTCTTTTGTGAAATCTGGATTCCTTCGCCAAGGCAATTGACCAGTATTGTCACAAAAGATTTTCATTGGACACGATGCACTAGGTATGACACCTAGATCGGATATGAACTCCTTCATCTAGACTCCTTCATTTGCTGCTTCCGAAGTAGCTATGTACTCCGCTTCACTTGTAGATCCTGCCACAACGCTTTGTTTAGAACTGCACCAACTGACAGCTCCACCGTTCAATGTAAACACGTATCCAATTTGCGATTTAGAATCGCCCGGATCGGTGTCAAAGCTTGCATCAATGTAACCATTTACGATGAGCTCTTTGTCACCTCCATAAACGAGAAACATATCCTTAGTCCTTTTCAGGTATTTCAGGATGTTCTTGACCGCTGTCCAGTGATCCACTCCTGGATTACTTTGGTACCTCCCTGCTAAACTTATAACAAGGCACACATCAGGTCTGGTACACAGCATTGCATACATGATAGAGCCTATGGCTGAAGCATAGGGAACATCTTTCATTTTCTCTCTATCTTCTGCGGTGGTCGGACATTGAGTCTTACTCAACTTCACACCACGTAACATAGGCAAGAACCCTTTCTTTGCTTGATCCATTTTGAACTTCTTCAAAACTTTGTCAAGGTATGTGCTTTGTGAAAGTCCAATTAAGCGTCTTGATCTATCTCTATAGATCTTAATGCCCAATATGTAAGCAGCTGCACCGAGGTCTTTCATTGAAAAACTCTTATTCAAGTATTCCTTTATGCTATCCAGAAATTCTATATCATTTCCAATCAGTAATATGTCATTCGCATATAATATCAAAAATGCTACAGAGCTCCCACTCACTTTCTTGTAAATACAGGCTTCTCCAAAAGTATGTACAAAACCAAATGCTTTGATCACACTATCAAAGCGTTTATTCCAACTCCGAGAGGCTTGCACCAGTCCATAAATGGATCGCTGGAGCTTGCACACTTTGTTAGCTCCCTTTGGATCGACAAAACCTTATAGTTGCATCATATACAACTCTTCTTCTAGAAATCCATTCAGGAATGCAGTTTTGACATCCATCTGCCAAATTTCATAATCATAAAATGGGCAATTGCTAACATGATTCGGACAGACTTAAGCATCGCTACGGGTGAGAAGGTCTCATCGTAGTCAATCCCTTGAACTTGTCGAAAACCTTTTGCGACAAGTCGAGCTTTGTAGACAGTAACATTACCGTCAGCGTCAGTCTTCTTCTTGAAGATCCATTTATTTCTCAATTGGCTTGCCGATCATCGGGCAAGTCAACCAAAGTCCACTTTGTTCTCATACATGGATCCATCTCAGATTTCATGGCCTCAAGCCATTTTGCGGAATTTGGGCTCATCATCGCTTCTTCATAGTTCGTAGGTTCGTCATGGTCTAAGTCAACATAACTTCCAGAACAGGATTACCATACCACTCTGGTGCGGATCTTACTCTGGTTGACCTACGAGGTTCAGTAACAACTTGATCTAAAGTTTCATGATCATCATCATTAACTTCCTCACTAATTGGTGTAGGTGTCGCAGAAACCGGTTTCTGTGATGAACTACTTTCCAATAAGGGAGCAGGTACAGTTACCTCATCAAGTTCTACTTTCCTCCCACTCACTTCTTTCGAGAGAAACTCCTTCTCTAGAAAAACTCCGAATTTAGCAACAAAAGTCTTGCCTTCGGATCTGTGATAGAAGGTGTACCCAATAGTCTCCTTTGGGTATCCTATGAAGACACATTTCTTCCGATTTGGGTTCGAGCTTATCAGGTTGAAGCTTTTTCACATAAGCATCGCAGCCCCAAACTTTCAGAAACGACAACTTTGGTTTCTTGCCAAACCATAGTTCATAAGGCGTCGTCTCAACGGATTTCGATGGTGCCCTATTTAACGTGAATGCGGCCGTCTCTAAAGCATAACCCCAAAACGATAGCCGTAAATCAGTAAGAGACATCATAGATCGCACCATATCTAGTAAAGTACGATTACGACGTTCGGACACACCATTACGCTGTGGTGTTCCGGGTGGCGTGAGTTGCGAAACTATTCCGCATTGTTTCAAATAAGACCAAACTCATACTCAAATATTCTCCTCCACGATCAGATCGTAGAAACTTTATTTTCTTGTTACGATGATTTTCAACTTCACTCTGAAATTCTTTGAACTTTTCAAATGTTTTAGACTTATGTTTCATTAAGTAGATATACCCATATCTGCTTAAATCATCTGTGAAGGTGAGAAAATAACGATATCCGCCACGAGCCTCAACATTCATCGGACCACATACATCTGTATGTATGATTTCCAACAAATCTGTTGCTCTCTCCATAGTTTCCGGAGAACGGTTTTAGTCATCTTGCCCATGAGGCACGGTTCGCAAGTACCAAGTGATTCATAATCAAGTGGTTCCAAAAGTCCATCAGTATGGAGTTTCTTCATGCGCTTTACACCGATATGACCTAAACGGCAGTGCCACAAATAAGTTGCACTATCATTATCAACTCTGCATCTTTTGGCTTCAACATTATGAATATGTGTATCACTACTATCGAGATTCATCAAAAATAGACCACTCTTCAAGGTGCATGACCATAAAAGATATTACTCATATAAACAGAACAACCATTATTCTCTGATTTAAATGAATAACCATCTCGCATCAAACAAGATCCAGATATAGTGTTCATGCTCAACGCTGGCACCGTGCCGACCGCATCACATCGACTTTGGAACCATTTCCCACTGCATCGTCACCTCGTCCTTAGCCAATCTTCGCTTAATCCGTAGCCCCTGTTTCGAGTTGCAAATATTAGCAACAGAACCAGTATCAAATACCCAGGTGCTACTGCGAGCATTAGTAAGGTACACATCAATAACATGTATATCACATATACCTTTGTTCACCTTGCCATCCTTCTTATCCGCCAAATACTTGGGGCAGTTCCGCTTCCAGTGACCAGTCTGCTTGCAGTAGAAGCACTCAGTCTCAGGCTTAGGTCCAGACTTGGGTTTCTTCTCCTGAGCAGCAACTTGCTTGTGTTCTTCTTGAAGTTCCCCTTCTTCTTCCCTTTGCCCTTTTTCTTGAAACTGGTGGTCTTATTGACCATCAACACTTGATGCTCCTTCTTGATTTCTACCTCCGCAGCCTTTAGCATTGCGAAGAGCTCGGGAATTGTCTTATCCATCCCTTGCATATTATAGTTCATCACGAAGCTCTTGTAGCTTGGTGGCAGTGATTGGAGAATTCTGTCAATGACGCTATCATCCGGAAGATTAACTCCCAGTTGAATCAAGTGATTGCAGTACCCAGACATCTTGAGTATATGCTCACTGACAGAACTATTCTCCTCCATCTTGCAGCTGTAGAACTTATTGGAGACTTCATATCTCTCAATCCGGGCATTTGCTTGAAATATTAACTTCAACTCCTGGAACATCTCATATGCTCCATGACGTTCAAAACGTCGTTGAAGTCCCGGTTCTAAGCCGTAAAGCATGGCACATTGAACTATCGAGTAGTCATCAGCTTTGCTCTGCCAGATTCTTAACGTCGTCAGTTGCATCAGCAGCAGGCCTGGCACCCAGCGGTGCTTCCAGGACGTAATTCTTCTGTGCAGCAATGAGGATAATCCTCAAGTTACGGACCCAGTCCGTGTAATTGCTACCATCATCTTTCAACTTTGCTTTCTCAAGGAACGCATTAAAATTCAACGGAACAACAGCACGGGCCATCTATCTACAATCAACATAGACAAGCAAGATACTATCAGGTACTAAGTTCATGATAAATTTAAGTTCAATTAATCATATTACTTAAGAACTCCCACTTAGATAGACATCCCTCTAATCCTCTAAGTGATCACGTGATCCAAATCAACTAAACCATGTCCGATCATCACGTGAGATGGAGTAGTTTCAATGGTGAACATCACTATGTTGATCATATCTACTATATGATTCACGCTCGACCTTTCGGTCTCCGTGTTCCGAGGCCATATCTGTTATATGCTAGGCTCGTCAAGTTTAACCTGAGTATTCCGCGTGTGCAACTGTTTTGCACCCGTTGTATTTGAACGTAGAGCCTATCACACCCGATCATCACGTGGTGTCTCAGCACGAAGAACTTTCGCAACGGTGCATACTCAGGGAGAACACTTATACTTTGATAATTTAGTGAGGGATCATCTTATAATGCTACCGTCAATCAAAGCAAGATAAGATGCATAAAAGATAAACATCACATGCAATCAATATAAGTGATATGATATGGCCATCATCATCTTGTGCTTGTGATCTCCATCTCCGAAGCACCGTCATGATCACCATCGTCACCGACGTGACACCTTGATCTCCATCGTAGCATCGTTGTCGTCTCGCCAATCTTATGCTTCTACGACTATCGCTACCGCTTAGTGATAAAGTAAAGCATTACAGGGCGATTGCATTGCATACAATAAAGACAACCATATGGCTCCTGCCAGTTGCCGATAACTCGGTTACAAAACATGATCATCTCATACAATAAAATTTAGCATCATGTCTTGACCATATCACATCACAACATGCCCTGCAAAAACAAGTTAGACGTCCTCTACTTTGTTGTTGCAAGTTTTACATGGCTGCTACGGGCTTAGCAAGAACCGTTCTTACCTACGCATCAAAACCACAACGATAGTTTGTCAAGTTGGTGCTGTTTTAACCTTCGCAAGGACCGGGCGTAGCCACACTCGGTTCAACTAAAGTTGGAGAAACTGACACCCGCCAGCCACCTGTGTGCATAGCACGGTGGTAAAACCAGTCTCGCGTAAGCGTACGCGTAATGTCGGTCCGGGCCGCTTCATCCAACAATACCGCCGAACCAAAGTATGACATGCTGTAAGCAGTATGACTTATATCGCCCACAACTCACTTGTGTTCTACTCATGCATATGACATCTACGCATAAAACCTGGCTCGGATGCCACTGTTGGGAACATAGTAATTTCAAAAAAATTCCTATGCACACGCAAGATCATGGTGATGCATAGCAACGAGAGGGGAGAGTGTTGTCCACGTACCCTCGTAGACCGAAAGCGGAAGCGTTAGCACAACGCGGTTGATGTAGTCGTACGTCTTCACGATCCGACCGATCAAGTACCGAACGCATGGCACCTCCGAGTTCAGCCACGTTTCAGCCTGATGACGTCCCTCGAACTCCGATCCAGCCGAAGTGTTGAGGGAGAGTTTCGTCAGCATGACGGCGTGGGTGACGATGATGATGATTCTACCGAAGCAGGGCTTCCCCTAAGCACCGCGCTACAATTTATCGAGGTGGACTATGGTGGAGGGGGGCACCGCACGGCTAAAAGATCAAACGATCAATTGTTGTGTCTCTAGGGTGCCCCCCTGCCCCCGTATATAAAGGGCAAGGGGGAGTTGCGGCCGGCCTAGAGGGGGCGCGCCAGGGAGAGTCCTACTTCCTACTGGAGTAGGGACTCCCTCCCTTTCCTTGTTGGACTAGGAGAGGAGGGGAAAGAGGAGGGAGAGAGAAGGAAAGGGGCGCCACCCCCTTCTCCTTGTCCTATTCGACTAGGGGAGGGGCACGCGGCCCTGCCCTGGCCGCCTCTCCTCTTCTCCACAAGGCCCACTATGGCCCATTAAGCTCCCGGGGGGTTCCGTAACCTCCCGGTACTCCGGTAAAATCCCGATTTCACCCGAAACACTTCGATATCCAAACATAGGCTCCATATATCAATCTTCATGTCTCGACCCATTTCGAGACTCCTCGTCATGTATCCGTGATCCACATCCGGGACTCCGAACACCTTTCGGTACATCAAAACATATAACTCATATATAACTGTCATCAAAACATTAAGCGTGCAGACCCTATGGGTTCGAGAACTATGTAGACATGACCGAGACACGTCTCCGGTCAATAACCAATAGCGGAACCTGGATGCTCATATTGGCTCCCACATATTCTTTGAAGATCTTTATCGGTCAGACCGCATAACAACATACGTTGTTCCCTTTGTCATCGGTATGTTACTTGCCCGAGATTCGATCGTCGATATCTCAATACCTAGTTCAATCTCGTTACCGGCAAGTCTCTTTACTCGTTCTGTAATACATCATCCCGCAACTAACTCATTAGTTGCAATGCTTGCAAGGCTTAAGTGATGTGCATTACCGAGAGGGCCCAGAGATACCTCTCCGACAATCGGAGTGACAAATCCTAATCTCGAAATACGCCAACCCAACAAGTACCTTCGGAGACACCTGTAGAGCACCTTTATAATCACCCAGTTACGTTGTGACGTTTGGTAGCACACAAAGTGTTCCTCCGGTAAACGGGAGTTGCATAATCTCATAGTCATAGGAACATGTATAAGTCATGAAGAAAGCAATAGCAACAAACTAAACGATGCAGTGCTAAGCTAACGGAATGGGTCAAGTCAATCACATCATTCTCCTAATGATGTGATCTCATTAATCAAATGACAACTCTTTTTCTATGTTAGGAAACATAACCATCTTTCGATTAATGAGCTAGTCAAGTAGAGGCATACTAGTGACACTCTGTTTGTCTATGTATTCACACATGTATTATGTTTCCGGTTAATACAATTCTAGCATGAATAATAAACATTTATCATGATATAAGGAAATAAATAATAACTTTATTATTGCCTCTAGGGCATATTTCCTTCAAAATATCATATATGTTTTTATAAGAATGATCTGATGCCCTTCATGTCCATATTTTATTTTATCGACACTCTACCTCTAAACATGTGGACATATATCGTTATCGGCTTCCGCTTGAGGACAAGCGAGGTCTAAGCTTGGGGGAGTTGATACGTCCATTTTGCATCATGCTTTTATATCGATATTTATTGCATTATGGGCTGTTATTACATGTTATGTCACAATACTTATGCCTATTCTCTCTTATTTTACAAGGTTTACATGAAGAGGGAGAATGCCGGCAGCTGGAATTTTGGGCTGGAAAAGGAGCAAATATTAGAGACCTATTCTGCACAACTCCAAAAGTCCTGAAACTCACAAAGTTATTTTTGGAATTAATAAAAAATACTGAGCGAAGAAAGTACCAGAGGGGGGCCACCCACCATCCACGAGGGTGGGGGCGCGCCCTACCCCCTGGGCGCGCCCCCTGCCTCGTGGGCCCCCTGGCAGGCCTCCGGTGCCCATCTTTGGCTATATGAAGTCTTTCGCCTGGAAAAAATCATAAGCAAGCTTTCGGAAGAAACTCCGCCGCCACGAGGCGGAACCAATCTAGGGCTCCGGCGGAGCTGTTCTGCTGGGGAAACTTCCCTCTGGGAGGGGGAAATCATCACCCATCGTCATCACCAACGATCCTCTCATCGGGAGGGGGTCAATCTCCATCAACATCTTCACCAGCACCATCTCATCTCAAACCCTAGTTCATCTCTTGTATCCAATCTTTGTCCCAAAGCCTCAGATTGGTACCTGTGGGTTGCTAGTAGTGTTGATTACTCCTTGTAGTTGATGCTAGTTGGTTTACTTTGGTGGAAGATCATATGTTCAGATCCTTTATGCATATTAATACCCCTCTGATTATGAACATGAATATGATTTGTGAGTAGTTACGTTTGTTCCTGAGGACATGGGAGAAGTCTTGCTATAAGTAGTCATGTGAATTTGGTATTCGTTCGATATTTTGATGAGATGTATGTTGTCTCTCCTCTAGTGGTGTTATGTGAACGTCGACTACATGACACTTCACCATTGTTTGGGCCTAGAGGAAGGCATTGGGGAGTAATAAGTAGATGATGGGTTGCTAGAGTGACAGAAGCTTAAACCCTAGTTTATGCGTTGCTTCGTAAGGGGCTGATTTGGATCCATATGTTTCATGCTATGGTTAGGTTTACCTTAATACTTTTGTTGTAGTTGCGGATGCTTGCAATAGAGGTTAATCATAAGTGGGATGCTTGTCCAAGTAAGGACAGTCACCCAAGCACCGGTCCACCCACATACCAAATTATCAAAGTACCGGAACGCGAATCATATGAGCGTGATGAAAACTAGCTTGACGATAATTCCCATGTGTCCTCGGGAGCGCTTTTCTCTATATAAGAGTTTGTCCAGGCTTGTCCTTTGCTACAAAAAGGATTGGGCCATCTTGCTGCACCTTATTTACTTTCATTACTTGTTACCCATTACAAATTACCTTATCACAAAACTATCTGTTTCGATAATTTCAGTGCTTGCAGAGAATACCTTACTAAACACTTGTCATTTCCTTCTTGCTCCTCGTTGGGTTCGACACTCTTATTATCGAAAGGACTATGATAGATCCCCTGCACTTGTGGGTCATCAGGTACCTTATATAGTGCCTCACCAAATCTGCCCGTTATGCTCAGAAAAACGCAACCAGAAACTTCTGGCCCCCGGAACCTCTGGAAAGCCAGGAACTTCCGGGCTCCCTTCGGCCAGATGTATGGAAACTTTCGGTCTAGCCCGGAACCTGCCCAGAACTTCCGGCCACCGGAACTTCCGGGCTGCCCGGAACTTCCGTCCTCACAGAAAACAACCAGCATACCGAAAGTAAAACATGCATAACTTTTTCATACGGACTCCGATTTTGATGATCTTGGGCTCATTTTGTAGCTATTGAAAAGCTCCAGGTCCTCACATAGATAACTAGCCAATATCAAACAAAATGGATGATGGAGTCAATGCAAAGGTTTGAGCATAGAATTTGTGGAACCCTTTTTGGCTTGGGATTTTACTCTGGAATGTATGATAGGAGTGGAATTGTGTATAGAAGATGTTGACTTGAGAAAATCCATGAAGAACCCCTTTGATCCCCTATTAATAGTGTGGGATCCCTATAACTCAAGAAACATAAAATGGATACACTAGATATCTCCTAGAAATTCATTCTTGGGCATATACCTTTTTGGGATGGTCGTTGATCCATGCAACTACAACCAAAGGAACTAATACCTTTGAATAGAGAATTCCATTTGAGCTTAATGTTGAAATTTATTCTTGGCTCAAGATGGAAGCATAAGGTTGATCATATCATTTGATGAAGACTTGAAATAGCTCCCACATAAGCCATGCGGGGACAACTTCATTGTATCCCATCTGCATATGTCCATCATGTGATCATCCACAAGCTTCAAGCATGTAATACTTCAGGATGCTTATCTTGAACATGCCCTTGTTAAGTATGATCGCCATTACTTGATGTCATCCTCTCATGGATAATAGGAATCTTCATCTTGATGCAAGCCCATGAGAGTCACCTAACCCACATAGATATAGAAAACACATAGTATGGGTTAGTACACATAATGTAATTGACCATTACGTACCATACCACAAAAACCCATGTGGTACATTATTTGTGCTTGTGTGTTGAACATATTTGAATTCAATCTTCGATCTTCATCTAGGTCACATTTATCTTTGCTCCATGATTAATCTTGATGTCTTGAAGGACATATTGAACTCTTAAGAGGTACAATAAATTCTTCACTTGAATTACTTGCTTCAAGACATAATCATACATGACTCAACATATGAGAGCATCATGCTTCTAATCTTCAAGCCATATGGGAATTCTTCTCTTTAATCATTCACTCGAGAACTTGATCCATCATGATTTAGTCATTGATCTCAATCTCGATGAATGTAGATGGCATTCATTTTGAATTCATTCAATCTTCTTATTGCATTACCCATGGAACAAACTTTCATATGTCTCTTGATGCCTTTGTTTCTTCATAGGAATTGTCATTCATTATCAAGTCACAATGCATATGTTTGTATTGATGGATTACATCCTTCAGTTCATCCAATATTCCTCATGCATTGCCAATGGGACTTTCCTTCAAATGTATAACTCAATGCAAACACTAGTCCATTAGGATTGTCATCAATTACCAGAACCACACATGGGGACTACGTGCACTTTCAGGCGTCAGCGTCAGCGTCAGGCCACAGATCCTCGTGCGGCCGCGTACGCTTGGCGGGCTCGGCGCGCGCGCACAAGGCGCAGCACGCGCATCGTGGGACACGCGGGGCGGGCTCCCACGACCGGAAAAAAAGGTGGCGCGGCGCATGTCGTGCTCATCTTGAAACCAGGGGTCCCACAGTGGCTAGTCCACGGCGTACCTGCGGGCGGCAAGGAGCTCGCACGGGATCCTGGTGTTGGGAATCGTTGCACGGAAAATAATTTTTTTCTACACACACACAATGATCTATCCATGGAGATGCATAGCAACGAGGGGGAGAGTGTGTCTACATACCCTCGTAGACGGTAAGCGGAAGCGTTTCACAACGCGCTTGATGTAGTCGAACTTCTTTGCGCTTCAACCGATCAAGTACCGAATGCACGACACCTCCGTGTTCTGCACACGTTCAGCTTGGTGACGTCCCTCGCCTTCTTGATCCAGCAAGACGTCGAGGTAGTAGATGAGTTCCATCAGCATGACGGCGTGGTGACGGTGATGGTGAAGTGATCTCCGCAGGGCTTCGCCTAAGCACTATGAAAATATGACCGGGGGTGTAAACGGTGGAGGGGGCGCCGCACATGGCTAGGCAATTGTCTGCTGTGTGCTAGGCGCTCCCCGCCCACATATATATATATATATAGGTGGGAGGGAGGGAGAAGCAGCCAAAGGAGGCGCCCAAGTAGGAGGAATCCTACATGGGGTCCCTCCCAAGCCACGCCCCCTTCTTTCCTTATTTGGAGTGCGGGGAAAGGCAAGGGAGGGTGGCGCCCCTCCCTTTCCTTTCTCCCGTGAGAGGGAAAGGCAGGAGGGGCTAGCCCTCCCCCTTTTCCTTCCCTAGGGCTGTCCAAACAAGAGGAGGGGCGCACCAGCCCCCTAGTGGGCTGGTTTGTCCCTCCCTTTGGCCCATTAAGCCCATAACTTGCCGGCGGGGTGCCCGGAACCCCTTTTAGTGACCCGATTCCTTCCCGCTACGTCCCGAAACACTTCCGGTGTCCAAATACCATCGTCCTATATATCGATCTTTACCTCTCGACCATTTAGAGACTCCTCGTCTTGTCCGTGATCTCATCTGGGACTCCGAACAACATTCGGTCACCAAATCATATAACTCATATAACACTATATCGTCAATGAACGTTAAGCGTGTGGACCCTACGGGTTCGAGAACTATGTAGACATGACCGAGACACCTCTCCGGTCAATAACCAATAGCGGAACCTGGATGCCCATATTGGCTCCTACATATTCTATGAAGATTTTTATCGGTCGAACCATTATGACAACATACGTAATCCCCTTTGTCTATCGGTATATTACTTGCCCGAGATTCGATTGTCGGTATCTTCATACCTAGTTCAATATCGTTACCGACAAGTCTCTTTACTCGTTCCAAGATGACCGACCCCGTCGGTGGCGCGGCAAACTGCAGTGTGCGCGCCATTGCAGCGTTAGGGCAGTAGGAGGGCGACAGAGAAGTAGGCCGAGATGAGCAACACCGGAAACGACTCTAGTGTAGTAGGATGCGGGAAAGGAGATCAAGGGGAAGGGCGTCAGCGTCGAGAGGGGCGAATAGAAGGGCTTTGAGCAGAGGACAGAGGAGCTCGACATGGCGGCGTGAGTGTACTAGACTGTTGTTCAAGGAGAGATGAAGCTACGATCGTCAAAACCAAAAACTTACAACACGAATGTTGTGCGGGACTGCGAGATTAGGCTGTTGGTCAAAGGAAATTTAAAATGATCGATCGTGGGTGACGAATCTGATAAAATTCATCTAGAATAGCTCCAAACGGGAACACAAAATAAAGAACTTCCGGCCGACGAAACTACGAACCGATCGCCTGAATGGAATCGTAGCATCGAGGTGCATCTTTTTCGTGTAGAGCTTACCTCGAATCGAAGCACCGTTGTGTAGGTCAGAGGGACAAGGAAGAGAGGAGATTAGAGAGAAGCTTACTGGAGGTTGAAGCCTCGCATCCCTCCCGTCTCCACTCGTGTAAGGGCCCGCTCGCTTGCGATCAAACCTGGAACCACGTCGCTGCGAGCGAAAGGCTTTAGCCACCAGGCCAGGACCACTTCTACGAATAAAAACTTCAGTCCATTCATTTATTTGTCGACGTTAGTTCGGTTTTTCTTTTTCTTTTCTCCTCATCCTTTTTCAAATTCTATGAACTTTTTTCAAAATCAATGAATTCCTTTCAATTTTGATGAACTTTTTTTAATCCGATGAACTTTTTCCAAAATTGATGATTCTTTTTTCAAATTCAATGAACTTTTTTCAGATTTGGTGAACTTTATTCGAAATCGATGAACTATTTTCAAATATGATGAACTTTTTTTCAAATTTGATGAACTGTTTTAAAAAACGATGAACATTCTTTCAATATGATGAACTTTTTTAAAACATTGATGATTTTTTTTTCTCAAATTAGTAAACTTTATTCAATTTTCTTGAACCTTCTTTGTTTCACATGAACTTTTTCAAATCTGTGAATTTTTTCATTATTTGTGAACATTTATGAATACGTGAGCCTTTTCTTTTCTAAAAACACAAACTTTTCTTAATCTGTGAACTTTAATTTTTTTGGAACCGCGCAACCCATATTGTTCTTAATTACTGTCGAGGTAGTCCTGAACGCAAACACTAGGTCCCTCTAGTGGTTACCTGAGCGGGTTTAAAACCCAAAGCAATTTTTGTTCGCTGGCGTTACACGCTCGTGGGGCGGCCTAGCAAGAGGCTGTTGCGAGCGCCAGTTGGCTAGATTTTTTTTGAGGGTATAGCCAAACTTTTTTAATCAAAAACCACAGAAAAGTGGGATACGAGTCGGGGTATGAGGCTGGTCAAGCCATACATGACGCCCTGGAGCTAAGGTGAGAGCAAATTTTGCTAAACTATGTGCATCCCTATTGGTTGCACGACCCTCGAAAGAAAAAGTACAATTTAAAAGAGAGGCTCTAGCCTTGATTTCACTAATGATGGGGCCATAAATTCCTTGGTTTCTTCCGTGAATATCTCCAATGACTTGCTTCGAGTCCGAGGTGATCATAGCTTGATGCACGTTTAAATCTTGAGCCAAAGCAATGGTCTCTCTGCATGCGATCGCCTCCAAGGTGGCTGGGTCCGCCACTCCAACAATTACCAAAGCTGAGCTGCCCAGATAGACCCCGTTTCTGTCTCTGCATACCGCTGCCGCCGATCCTCCTCTTGATGCCCTGACTGCTGCATCAACTTGAATTTTTACAAAGTTCTCTGGTGGCGCTTTAGGTCTCCGAGGAGCACTTGTTGTCTGGACAGGCCCGTTTCTTTTAGGCTCCTTCTCCTTGATGACTGCCAGTTCGCCAATGAAGTGTTTTACAAAGGTGTATATTGCATGTGAAGTTGGGAAGATACCCTCATGGATTGCCTTACGTCTAGATGTCCAGATTGCCCAAAGTGACTGCAACTGTGACAAACTGATCGTGCGACAGAGTTTCAATAAGGCCAAACAACCAATTTCTTGCATTTGTCTCCGTACTGGCCACCAAAGAAGCACTTAAGTCCTCATCGACTAGTGCCCAAGTACATCTGGATACCGTGCAGTCAAGTAGAGAATGATGCCACGAATCAAGGGCACCACAAAATCCACATGAACTAGACGTGGCCATATGACGGTGCTGTCTGATATCCTCCGCGGGAAGTGATTGCCTTGCAAGTCGCCATAGGAACATTCTTAGTTTTCCCGGTACCTCTGTTTTCCATATTGCTTTCCATGATCCTTCCTCAATATTTGATCTTGATGCTGTGGTCGTTCCTTCCAACCAGGCCTCTCTTCTCTGCCTAGTTGCTACCGGCATGTTATAGGCCGACCTTACAGAAAAGTGGCCTTTCTTCTCAAACATCCAGCTCCAAGTATCTGGTGTGTTCATTGTGCATAGTGGGATACTCATAATGACTTGAACATCGAAAGGAAGAAACACCTCATCCAACAGCTGCTTGTTCCATGTGGCTGAGGTTGCATCAATGAGCTGTGAGACATGTGTCGGTGAATTCTGCACCCGGCACCCATATGGCCTCATCATTTCCTTTCTTGGTAGCCAATTGTCCTCCCAAATCAAGGTGTCCACCCCGTTACCTATTCGCTTGATGATGCCCTATTTTAGAACGTCCTTCCGTTCCATGATGGCTCTCTGGATCTGGCTAGGATGGCTACCCAATGTAGCATGCAGAATTGTGGTGTTTGGGTAGTAGATGCTCTTGAGCAAACGCGCACTCAAGGAATCAGGACACTGTAGCAGGCGCCAGACTTGTCTTGATAGCATAGCTAAGTTGAAGAGCTCGAAATCTTTAAAGCCCAAGCCTCCCATGCTTTTTGGTTGGGTCATCGCCTTCCAGGACACCCAGTGAGGCTTGTGTTGGTCATCCTTACTGCCCCACCAGAACTTTCTGATTAACATGTTCAAATGCTCGCACAGACCCCTAGATAGTTTGAAGCACGACATGGAATATACTGATATAGCGTGAGCAACAGATTTAACCAAAACTTCCTTCCCAGCTGTGGACAGAGTCCTCTCGATCTAGCCCTGAATTTTACTCCACAAACGATCTTTCGGAAATTTAAAAGAACCAACTGCTCCACAAATGATCCACTATGTGTGGAGGAACTATTGCCTCTCGATTGTAGCCCTATGATTGTGGAATAAAACTCTATTACCATCGCATAAAAAACTGCTCCACAAACGATCCAGTTGGCTAGATGGCGCTAAAGGCGCGGAGTAGAAGCTCCCGTGTCGCGTTCCTGTTGGCTATTTTTGTCAAAAGCGCCAGCGCGTCGAAGCGACCGGTCCAACGCTAGTACGGCCAGCCAGCTGGAAGCGTTTCCCAATAAGAAATACTCGGCGGAAGCAAATCGAGAGGCAATGGGCGCCGAACCGTGTTGGGCCTCGGTTTCGCGTACATGTTATATCGCTCCTCACCCAGTATATATATGTATATATCTTTCCTTGACTCCGTGGGTTCACCGTCACAATACACTTCTTCCCGTGAATTTACGCTTTCAGTTTTTTTCAACACGTCCATATTGTTTTCAAAATCTAAGGTGGTACTCAATCTATCCATATTTTTGTACGTTCATATTTTTAGTTTTTTGTACGTTCTTGTACTTAATTGGGCTGGGCCTTCTTCCCCTAAAAGCAATCACGACACGTTGCCTCACGAGAAACGAGTCTCGGTATCCTTCCTCTTCTTTCATCGATCCTACTTCCTCTCTATTATAAGCAGGTCCACCTCCATAAAAAACACAGGAGGTCGATCCGCTGCCGCAGCAGACATGGTCTCCTTCTTCTTCACCTTCCACACCTTCCCTAAACCCTTCCAATAAATACACTAATCCCGATCTCACGGGGCACTTCATCAAGGACAACTGGACAAGGGAGCCCTCCTTGGACGAACATCACCTCACGCACGTGCTTGCACAAACAAACAATTGATTTCAGCGGCCGATTGAACCTGACCTTGGGCGCCACCTGCGTCGACTGATCTGTTCGACGACCGGCCGGAGTTTTGCTTCGTTGAGTTGCCGAGCGAAAGCATGGTGCCTGCACCTGCGCGTACGGCGTACAGGCGATGGACAACTCAGAGAGGACGAGGGCTAGGTGTTGTTCATGTGGGAGAGGGCCAACCATCGGCCCAATCTTGAGCACGATCTCTATGCTTTCATGACGTTCAGAGCCATACCTGACATGAAGTTGTTCGGTCTCACCCCGTACAACCTCGGGTAGCACCAGCAGGACCTAAGCGAGATCTGGCCAGCGGCGTTCTGTGCAGTTGCCAGGCGAGAGGGTTGGCTACCTCCCAAAGAGGCTACATGTGAAGTCCTTGAACAATGAGGATGCTGCCTTGCGTGGCCGATCTGAATCAGGGGACATGCGGGGCTCCATGGCATCATTGCTGGAAACAATAGCAACAACAGTACTCGCTTTAGGTACGTGCTCCTCTAATCAATAAATCCACAATTATGTATCGCACAATCTCATCGGTCAACGATGCTGCCAGCATGTCACCCAGGTTGTTGTTTTGGTGTACTACGGCCGGGGTGCCAGACTAAAGCTTTTCCCCATGAATAATCCGTGAAGCAATTATGTAAGCTAAAGATTCATAACTAACGTTTCTTTTGTTTCTTCAGTTCTCCAAGACAAGGCAATTAGGTCATCTGAAGAATCCTCGATCTAATTATTCAATTTATGAATCAACTATGCCTCCGTTCATGAATCATGAGTCAAGATAAGACTGATTTTGTTACGCCAGCCAGCTGTGGATTACTGTCATGTACACGTATTTGATCGTAGGATCACTGTACAACAGGCTTTGGAGCAGGTTCTGATTCATGCAGAGATCCCCAGCAACCTCCTATTTTCAGGATATTAGATGGATACAGAATCCAGTAACCCTTCAATAGATAAAGGAAGTCCCATTTTCTGTTGATAATTTGCACGACAAGGTTCTAGCTAATTTATGATTGTGCCGACAATCGACCACCAATGCCTGAAGATTTGAGGTGTGACTCAAATTTTGTGTTGTTAGAAATCAACAATGGAGATTTCAGTTTTATCATGTATATTCATGCGAATTTCTTATTTGACAGATCATAAAAATTTATTCTATAATCAGATCTTGGTATGTTTTCAGATATTTCAGAGAAGAAAGAAGTGTCTAGAGGTGTGGATGTTTGTCATATTTTTAGGGGGAATCAAGTCTACAGAATACACACTGATTTTAGGAATTTGAATGTTACCCATGGTAGATGTAGTTTATTAGCAAGTATCTTATGTTGATGGTGTGTAAGCATCTCAGCACCCCCCCCCCTCGCGCAAAAAAAGCATCTCAGCCTCCCAGTTGCCTATTTCGTTCCTAACAGAACCATCATGGCTGGGCTAAAATCTATACTGAACCTTCGCTACGTAGAAAGCTAGCCAAGAAGCATCATAACGACCCTCCTCAGCAAGCTTTAGATTTGGTTGTGCATCACAAAGATGACAAGATTACAGATTTGCTGTACTAATTTCCGTCGATTTATAATTGTTTACGGTCGCCGTTTATGGACGAAAATTACATTACATGTAGGCGGTTTTGTGCGAGATTAATATTTTTATAAAATGTAGCATTGTCCATCTATCTTCCTCATTCTACTCATGACACTTGATGTGGTTTTTTGCTAGGCTAAATGGCTTAATGAAATGAATTGATTAAGAGGTGGAGCATGTCTTGCGTTTTAATACCCGATCCATATTTCCGACCAATATTTTATAGCTGGCTACTTTCTAACTTTGCTCATATACACGCTAAATTATACATCATCTTATATTCCAATGAGAGGGATAATGAAAATATATAGAGGAATATAAATCTGCATACATTATTGACATCTTACAGTTTTATATTTGGGATCATGGCCATTTCAATATGATTTTTTGGTGATCTGCAATAGTTCTTTCTTGATGCAATGGGTGGTATATGGTTTTCCCATGGTTGCTATGTTAGTAAAAAATATGTAAGCTTATATTCATTTTGTTCTCTAAGGAGTATACTAGGACACTCATTTGAATAGGTACTATGCACGTGAGCTCTCAAAAAGCTCTATGAGCAAACTTAATATATCATCATATTGGTATGTGGATCGCATATAGGATTTGTAAATGTACATCTCAAATCTTTATTTATTGTAGTGAAAATGGATATGCTATTGTAGATTCTACTTGAGTCTTTGCATCTATAGTGCTATACTCATGTAAGTGATTTGCCTCTCCATAGCTTTTTAGGTCTTAGAGTTTCTCCTTCCGTTTCCAAAAATACATATTTTTTCAGTAAATCAATGTAAAAGAATATGTGTTTTGAACATTTACCTTTTGAATATTTAGAGTATGTCAATGCTTATTTTTTATCGTTTAGATATATCCCCGCATCAAAATTTACCTAATTCTATTGTTAGCTAACACGATTACTTAATCATACTTAGTTGGTTTTTATTTACTTTATTTATAAGAACTATCTCTCTCTTTTTTGAGAGTGCTGAATTCGATTTATCAAAAATAGATCCAATATTGAACTCAATGGAAAGAGGATAAGCGTCAGAACTGATGGGGTAATACTGAAAAAAAGTCCTGAATGACCTATGTGTGTGTGGGAGTAGAGGGTTATAAATCATGATTATTGAGTTATATGGCCATTTGTTCTTCCTGTTGCAATCGCACGGTCATATTTCCTAGTATATACCTAATATAAGGAAAAGAACAGCCACCCTCGTCTTGTTCACGACCCAACGCGCCGCCGCCAAGGGAACCCCTCGCGTTGCGATGTCGTCAACGGAGATGCGATTCTGCCGGGGATCAGGGGAAACAGTGGATTCGTTTCACGCCTCCCGCTACCCCAGCCCTTCCACGGAGGATCCGGCTTGCCTGCTCCCTCGCCGTGCTCCCACTCCATCCTACGCTTCCACGGAGGACCTAGGGGATCTCCATGATTCGCTGGAGGAGGTGGATGTAGTCGAACTCGACCCCCATGACCAGCCGGCGCGCATGGTCGCAGGTGCGTATGCTTTGCACACTCCTTCACTTTATGCACGCTCCATCGGGAAGGTTTTGGATGGATCTTGTTTGAGTTGATCAATTACTTTGATGTAATTGCGCATATTCAGATCCTGGTCAGATTGCCTGGCATGCCCTGGACCTCAAGTTCCCACGCGAGGAGAGCGAATCAGACTGGAGCGACTGGAAAGAGGGCGATGGCCGACTGATTGACGGGGAGGAGAAAGATTGCCCAGTTACCTATTTATACATCTAGATTCAATTTCCCCGAAATTTCAACTATGTTTAAGTTAACCCCCCGGAATTCTACACTAATTCTTCAGGGAATGAAGTAGTCGATAGCGATGATGATGATGATGACGACGACGACGACAACTGCAATGTTCAAGTCGTTTACGAGGACAAAAGCCCAAACACGAAGATAATCTGCCCAGGTATCTAATTATCTATTCAGTTGAAAACAAAACTCGTAACCACCCACAGATCATCTGCCGATCTATGACACAATGATTCTCCAGGAAAGCTCTATCCTGAGAGCGAAGCAGAGGAAATTGAGCTGGAATGGATTGAGAGCTACTGCAAGCAGATGGGAGAATACTCGAAACTGTTTGATGACATTCTGGCCCGGGAGGACCACGACGATTTTACTACTTTGCCTCCTTTTCCTATGAAACTGCTCTCTCCCACAACATCTCTATGCTTCATGGATGGCGGGTACTGCTACCACAGTCTTTACAAGACCCATGATACTTCTACCAGCAAGTGCCACTCGTTCCTAGTAATCTGTCTTTGTGCTGTCTGCTTAACAACTCACTTTGGTTCCTAATGTATGTTTGCAGCTGCATCAACTCTTGGATATCGCACACCGCAACAGATGCTACAGTTCTTTTCGATGCGTTTATCAAGCTCTGGGCTCTCCTATCCCATTAGTGTGTATGGAATACTTGCTGTTTGCGACGACTTGGACCAGCGACGGAATTATCTCTTTAACTGTCCTAGAGATACTGCTGTAGAGATTGTGAATCAGGTAAATAAAGCTTGCTTTGTTTACAAAATTGCTGGACGCTGACCTATGATGTTCAACAGCTCAACTCTATGATATTTTATGTCAGTCATCTAAGTTGATTTGTTTTGGATCTATTTATTATTTGCCTGGGTCCATTAAATGATCTGTGAGATGAGCTGCATTTTTTGTAAAAGTAAATAATCAATAGCAAGCATTTGCGCTGTTAAGAAGCACTGCCATTTAACAGATCACATTAGTTTTTATATGATGTGCGTGCTAATACATGTACATACAAATCGTCATCTGGTCAATATACTTAAGTTTAGCACTTTGTCTATTTCTTTTCACAAGTCATGAGTTGACTGCTTGTGTGCATTAAGATGGTTATAACTTTAATCAGCAAGATACTAGGCGTCTGTGGTTACTGATTGTGATTTTCCCAGTCTTAAACTTTTGGGAACGAGACATGGTAATAATATGGTTATAACTTAAACCAGCAAGCTTTTTGTGTATGATAGCGAGGTACCCATTCTTTTGGGACTGAGAGAGGGGTTATAATGTGTGTGAATATTTTGTACCCATTAATCTTTAAGCTCCCGAGATGAATGGGGTCAAAGGGATAAAATGACATTAAAGTCACATGCTTGCTTCCTTTCACCCAATATTTGACTTAGACGAACACGCATGTCTTATATGAGTTTGTTCTGTTGGTACAGTACTAATGTATGTATTTGAAGGTTGATGTAGCTTGTTGGATTCTAATAAGATATCAAATTGCAGGAATCCTTTGACTTGCCTCTTTGTAGCCCGTGTCGAGGAATATATGTACTGGACGAGGCACTACTGATCTCTGGGTAAAGAAGGAAGGGAATGGATCAGCTGACAAGCATATACTTTCTGCATATGCTGAGATTGAAGTCCGTGCAAATTTTGATATTATGCTGGGTGGTCGGATTCCTGGTGTTGATTGCAACTTGGACCTGACATACATGATCATTGCACGAAGTATTGAGGCGGTAGTACAAGTCTATGCAGAGGTTGACCATCCTCATCACGTGAAGTTCACTGCTTTAAGCACTGGCTATGACGATGAGATTGTGCTGTTTGATGACAAGATATCTGGGAGTGTGAAACTGTTCCAACATATTGTCGCGGTTAAGAGAAATGAAAATTTGGATGTTCTTCTAAGAGTCGATGAATCGCTGTTTCAGTGGACTTTTCATGATGAGTATGTTGGACCCGTCAGTTCTCCCGATGATTCAATCCTTCAGTATGGCCAGTTTTTTGTGAGGGTGCTTTTTGCTCCAAAGAACTCTGCATGAAGCCCACCGCCGGCCTCCTGCAAACTGCGATTAAGTGAAGACTCAGTTCTTCAGCTTAGCCAGTTTCTTGTGAGGCTGCTCCAAAGAACTCCACATGAAGACCATCGCCGGCATCCTGACAAACTGCGGTTTAAGTGAAGGGCTGAAGGTGTCCTGTGCCTTCTACTTAGTATAGCATTATAGTCCAGTGTGTTAAGCTGAACCGCTGTTAAACCTCAACATGCTCAATGCGTGCATATTCTCTGCCTGCCTGCTATTGTGTTTTTGACTTGTATCATCCAGTGGTCGTGATGCTGTCGTTGAAACCTTGGCATGCACAATTTGCCAATTTGGTCAGCACAAAGTGCGTTTTGATGTTGGTATGAGACAGGCAAAGTGAAGGCTGAAGGTGTCCTATGCTGTTCTAGACTTCTACTACTTAGTACTCCCTCCGTCCTATAATATAAGAGCGTTTTTGACATTAGTGTAGTGTCAAGAACGCTTTTATATTATGGAACGGGGGGAGTAGTAGTTTTAACCGCTGTAAACGTGATCATGCTCTAAGTTCTGTGGATGCATATTCTTTGCTTGCTTGCTATTTTGTTTTTGACTTGTAATATGTAATATTTTCATTCTAATTTTGATACATCATCCGGTGATTGGTGATGCCGTCGTTGAAACTTAGGCATATGCACCACTCGCCAATTTGGTAAGCGCAAAGTGGGTTTTGACGTTGGTATGGGATAGGCAAGAACCCACTTTTGCCGACCTAATTTAGCATGTCAAACCGAGATTCCAAATTAGGATATCTTCAATGCCGTTCATCAAATCGGACAACCCAAACGTTTGCGGGCACGTCCGGACATGCAACCCTATGCAGCAAATGTCTGCTCTCTTTTTTAACAAGTTACTATAGGGTAAAACACCCCATGGCTCTTCATTTTATTGCAAACAATAAGCTACGATATGCACATGACCCAAGGCCAAAGAAACAGAAAAAGAAAATATTTACAGGCATTACATTCTGCTCTCTTTTTGCTTACCACTTCTGAAAGCAATTCAAGCTTGAAAGTTTTCGGATGTGCCCACCTGCTCGGCCCTGGACAGGACCTCCTCACAACGGCGCCAACGCCCAACGGGGCACATGGTCAGATGGTCTACTCGGCCATGCTGTATTGCGCACGGTTGCCCGATCTTTAGATCCCGCGATACCCAAAAGCCGGACAAATGTGGCAGAAAAGACAGCCGGCCACGACCTATGCCGACAAACGGCCTGGACCATTGCAGTTGCCGTTCGCCTTCACTGGAACCAGCCTCCTCTATTAGAGCATCTACAACCAGACATCTCTTACGTCCGGACGGGCCGGTCACGTTTTCTTAACCCAGATGAACGTCTCAAACGTCCGGGCTAACTGGCACCCTTCATATTTGGCCCAAATATGGGGCGAATATAGAGCGCCCGGGCGCGTCCGGACACGCCCGCCATGTCGGTCTCTCTCTTTCGGCAGGGTCCCATGTGGAAACGCACAGAAACCCGTCGGTCTGACGGACGCCGCGTCCTTTGCCGCGATGTGAACGCGGTGTGGTGCTGCTCTGGCTCGCCGCCCAAAACCAAATCCAGCTATTTAAGCCGGCCGGCGTCCCACAACCCTAACCCATCCACCTCCCTCTCTCAGCGCCGCCAGTCCCCTCCCTCTCCTACTCCGGCGTTCTGCCCACGGTCCGACGCTCCGCCCACGCTTCGGCACTCCGTCATGGTCCGGAGCAAGATCACCTACTATGCCATGCTGAGCCGATCTCTCTCTTTGCTCCTCTCCGTGTTGGTTTTTTTTTTTTTTTTTTGTTTTTTTTTTTGTAGGCAGCGGTACGATTAGCCAAAGTGGGAGTGGCAAAAATAGCACATCTTTTTTTTTGTAATACTTGATGTTTGTTTTTTTTGTGATTGCTATATGAGAGAGATTTCGCGTCGAGCATGCATAGTAGGTGATCTTGCTCCGGACCATGACGGAGTGCCGAAGCGTGGGCGGAGCGTCGGACCGTGGGCAGAACGCCGGAGTAGGAGAGGGAGGGGACTGGCGGCGCTGAGAGAGGGAGGTGGATGGGTTAGGGTTGTGGGACGCCGGCCGGCTTAAATAGCTGGATTTGGTTTTGGGCGGCGAGCCAGAGCAGCACCACACCGCGTTCACATCGCGGCAAAGGACGCGGCGTCCGTCAGACCGACGGGTTTCTGTGCGTTTCCACATGGGACCCTGCCGTCAGACCGAGACCGACATGGCGGGCGTGTCCGGACGCGCCCGGGCGCTCTATATTCGCCCCATATTTGGGCCAAATATGAAGGGTGCCAGTTAGCCCGGACGTTTGAGACGTTCATCTGGGTTAAGAAAACGTGACCGGCCCGTCCGGACGTAAGAGATGTCTGGTTGTAGATGCTCTAATAGAGGAGGCTGGTTCCAGTGAAGGCGAACGGCAACTGCAATGGTCCAGGCCGTTTGTCGGCATAGGTCGTGGCCGGCTGTCTTTTCTGCCACATTTGTCCGGCTTTTGGGTATCGCGGGATCTAAAGATCGGGCAACCGTGCGCAATACAGCATGGCCGAGTAGACCATCTGACCATGTGCCCCGTTGGGCGTTGGCGCCGTTGTGAGGAGGTCCTGTCCAGGGCCGAGCAGGTGGGCACATCCGAAAACTTTCAAGCTTGAATTGCTTTCAGAAGTGGTAAGCAAAAAGAGAGCAGAATGTAATGCCTGTAAATATTTTCTTTTTCTGTTTCTTTGGCCTTGGGTCATGTGCATATCGTAGCTTATTGTTTGCAATAAAATGAAGAGCCATGGGGTGTTTTACCCTATAGTAACTTGTTAAAAAAGAGAGCAGACATTTGCTGCATAGGGTTGCATGTCCGGACGTGCCCGCAAACGTTTGGGTTGTCCGATTTGATGAACGGCATTGAAGATATCCTAATTTGGAATCTCGGTTTGACATGCTAAATTAGGTCGGCAAAAGTGGGTTCTTGCCTATCCCATACCAACGTCAAAACCCACTTTGCGCTTACCAAATTGGCGAGTGGTGCATATGCCTAAGTTTCAACGACGGCATCACCAATCACCGTATGATGTATCAAAATTAGAATGAAAATATTACATATTACAAGTCAAAAACAAAATAGCAAGCAAGCAAAGAATATGCATCCACAGAACTTAGAGCATGATCACGTTTACAGCGGTTAAAACTACTACTCCCCCCGTTCCATAATATAAAAGCGTTCTTGACACTACACTAATGTCAAAAACGCTCTTATATTATAGGACGGAGGGAGTACTAAGTAGTAGAAGTCTAGAACAGCATAGGACACCTTCAGCCTTCACTTTGCCTGTCTCATACCAACATCAAAACGCACTTTGTGCTGACCAAATTGGCAAATTGTGCATGCCAAGGTTTCAACGACAGCATCACGACCACTGGATGATACAAGTCAAAAACACAATAGCAGGCAGGCAGAGAATATGCACGCATTGAGCATGTTGAGGTTTACAGCGGTTCAGCTTAACACACTGGACTATAATGCTATACTAAGTAGAAGGCACAGGACACCTTCAGCCCTTCACTTAAACCGCAGTTTGTCAGGATGCCGGCGATGGTCTTCATGTGGAGTTCTTTGGAGCAGCCTCACAAGAAACTGGCTAAGCTGAAGAACTGAGTCTTCACTTAATCGCAGTTTGCAGGAGGCCGGCGGTGGGCTTCATGCAGAGTTCTTTGGAGCAAAAAGCACCCTCACAAAAAACTGGCCATACTGAAGGATTGAATCATCGGGAGAACTGACGGGTCCAACATACTCATCATGAAAAGTCCACTGAAACAGCGATTCATCGACTCTTAGAAGAACATCCAAATTTTCATTTCTCTTAACCGCGACAATATGTTGGAACAGTTTCACACTCCCAGATATCTTGTCATCAAACAGCACAATCTCATCGTCATAGCCAGTGCTTAAAGCAGTGAACTTCACGTGATGAGGATGGTCAACCTCTGCATAGACTTGTACTACCGCCTCAATACTTCGTGCAATGATCATGTATGTCAGGTCCAAGTTGCAATCAACACCAGGAATCCGACCACCCAGCATAATATCAAAATTTGCACGGACTTCAATCTCAGCATATGCAGAAAGTATATGCTTGTCAGCTGATCCATTCCCTTCCTTCTTTACCCAGAGATCAGTAGTGCCTCGTCCAGTACATATATTCCTCGACACGGGCTACAAAGAGGCAAGTCAAAGGATTCCTGCAATTTGATATCTTATTAGAATCCAACAAGCTACATCAACCTTCAAATACATACATTAGTACTGTACCAACAGAACAAACTCATATAAGACATGCGTGTTCGTCTAAGTCAAATATTGGGTGAAAGGAAGCAAGCATGTGACTTTAATGTCATTTTATCCCTTTGACCCCATTCATCTCGGGAGCTTAAAGATTAATGGGTACAAAATATTCACACACATTATAACCCCTCTCTCAGTCCCAAAAGAATGGGTACCTCGCTATCATACACAAAAAGCTTGCTGGTTTAAGTTATAACCATATTATTACCATGTCTCGTTCCCAAAAGTTTAAGACTGGGAAAATCACAATCAGTAACCACAGACGCCTAGTATCTTGCTGATTAAAGTTATAACCATCTTAATGCACACAAGCAGTCAACTCATGACTTGTGAAAAGAAATAGACAAAGTGCTAAACTTAAGTATATTGACCAGATGACGATTTGTATGTACATGTATTAGCACGCACATCATATAAAAACTAATGTGATCTGTTAAATGGCAGTGCTTCTTAACAGCGCAAATGCTTGCTATTGATTATTTACTTTTACAAAAAATGCAGCTCATCTCACAGATCATTTAATGGACCCAGGCAAATAATAAATAGATCCAAAACAAATCAACTTAGATGACTGACATAAAATATCATAGAGTTGAGCTGTTGAACATCATAGGTCAGCGTCCAGCAATTTTGTAAACAAAGCAAGCTTTATTTACCTGATTCACAATCTCTACAGCAGTATCTCTAGGACAGTTAAAGAGATAATTCCGTCGCTGGTCCAAGTCGTCGCAAACAGCAAGTATTCCATACACACTAATGGGATAGGAGAGCCCAGAGCTTGATAAACGCATCGAAAAGAACTGTAGCATCTGTTGCGGTGTGCGATATCCAAGAGTTGATGCAGCTGCAAACATACATTAGGAACCAAAGTGAGTTGTTAAGCAGACAGCACAAAGACAGATTACTAGGAACGAGTGGCACTTGCTGGTAGAAGTATCATGGGTCTTGTAAAGACTGTGGTAGCAGTACCCGCCATCCATGAAGCATAGAGATGTTGTGGGAGAGAGCAGTTTCATAGGAAAAGGAGGCAAAGTAGTAAAATCGTCGTGGTCCTCCCGGGCCAGAATGTCATCAAACAGTTTCGAGTATTCTCCCATCTGCTTGCAGTAGCTCTCAATCCATTCCAGCTCAATTTCCTCTGCTTCGCTCTCAGGATAGAGCTTTCCTGGAGAATCATTGTGTCATAGATCGGCAGATGATCTGTGGGTGGTTACGAGTTTTGTTTTCAACTGAATAGATAATTAGATACCTGGGCAGATTATCTTCGTGTTTGGGCTTTTGTCCTCGTAAACGACTTGAACATTGCAGTTGTCGTCGTCGTCGTCATCATCATCATCATCGCTATCGACTACTTCATTCCCTGAAGAATTAGTGTAGAATTCCGGGGGGTTAACTTAAACATAGTTGAAATTTCGGGGAAATTGAATCTAGATGTATAAATAGGTAACTGGGCAATCTTTCTCCTCCCCGTCAATCAGTCGGCCATCGCCCTCTTTCCAGTCGCTCCAGTCTGATTCGCTCTCCTCGCGTGGGAACTTGAGGTCCAGGGCATGCCAGGCAATCTGACCAGGATCTGAATATGCGCAATTACATCAAAGTAATTGATCAACTCAAACAAGATCCATCCAAAACCTTCCCGATGGAGCGTGCATAAAGTGAAGGAGTGTGCAAAGCATACGCACCTGCGACCATGCGCGCCGGCTGGTCATGGGGGTCGAGTTCGACTACATCCACCTCCTCCAGCGAATCATGGAGATCCCCTAGGTCCTCCGTGGAAGCGTAGGATGGAGTGGGAGCACGGCGAGGGAGCAGGCAAGCCGGATCCTCCGTGGAAGGGCTGGGGTAGCGGGAGGCGTGAAACGAATCCACTGTTTCCCCTGATCCCCGGCAGAATCGCATCTCCGTTGACGACATCGCAACGCGAGGGGTTCCCTTGGCGGCGGCGCGTTGGGTCGTGAACAAGACGAGGGTGGCTGTTCTTTTCCTTATATTAGGTATATACTAGGAAATATGACCGTGCGATTGCAACAGGAAGAACAAATGGCCATATAACTCAATAATCATGATTTATAACCCTCTACTCCCACACACACATAGGTCATTCAGGACTTTTTTTCAGTATTACCCCATCAGTTCTGACGCTTATCCTCTTTCCATTGAGTTCAATATTGGATCTATTTTTGATAAATCGAATTCAGCACTCTCAAGATATGCAGAAGTTGAAAATCTTATGAAAATAAATAAATAAAAACCAACTAAGTATGATTAAGTAATCGTGTTAGCTAACAATAGAATTAGGTAAATTTTGATGCGGGGATATATCTAAACGATAAAAAATAAGCATTGACATACTCTAAATATTCAAAAGGTAAATGTTCAAAACACATATTCTTTTACATTGATTTACTGAAAAAATATGTATTTTTGGAAACGGAAGGAGAAACTCTAAGACCTAAAAAGCTATGGAGAGGCAAATCACTTACATGAGTATAGCACTATAGATGCAAAGACTCAAGTAGAATCTACAATAGCATATCCATTTTCACTACAATAAATAAAGATTTGAGATGTACATTTACAAATCCTATATGCGATCCACATACCAATATGATGATATATTAAGTTTGCTCATAGAGCTTTTTGAGAGCTCACGTGCATAGTACCTATTCAAATGAGTGTCCTAGTATACTCCTTAGAGAACAAAATGAATATAAGCTTACATATTTTTTACTAACATAGCAACCATGGGAAAACCATATACCACCCATTGCATCAAGAAAGAACTATTGCAGATCACCAAAAAATCATATTGAAATGGCCATGATCCCAAATATAAAACTGTAAGATGTCAATAATGTATGCAGATTTATATTCCTCTATATATTTTCATTATCCCTCTCATTGGAATATAAGATGATGTATAATTTAGCGTGTATATGAGCAAAGTTAGAAAGTAGCCAGCTATAAAATATTGGTCGGAAATATGGATCGGGTATTAAAACGCAAGACATGCTCCACCTCTTAATCAATTCATTTCATTAAGCCATTTAGCCTAGCAAAAAACCACATCAAGTGTCATGAGTAGAATGAGGAAGATAGATGGACAATGCTACATTTTATAAAAATATTAATCTCGCACAAAACCGCCTACATGTAATGTAATTTTCGTCCATAAACGGCGACCGTAAACAATTATAAATCGACGGAAATTAGTACAGTAAATCTGTAATCTTGTCATCTTTGTGATGCACAACCAAATCTAAAGCTTGCTGAGGAGGGTCGTTATGATGCTTCTTGGCTAGCTTTCTACGTAGCGAAGGTTCAGTATAGATTTTAGCCCAGCCATGATGGTTCTGTTAGGAACGAAATAGGCAACTGGGAGGCTGAGATGCTTTTTTTGCGCGAGGGGGGGGGGTGCTGAGATGCTTACACACCATCAACATAAGATACTTGCTAATAAACTACATCTACCATGGGTAACATTCAAATTCCTAAAATCAGTGTGTATTCTGTAGACTTGATTCCCCCTAAAAATATGACAAACATCCACACCTCTAGACACTTCTTTCTTCTCTGAAATATCTGAAAACATACCAAGATCTGATTATAGAATAAATTTTTATGATCTGTCAAATAAGAAATTCGCATGAATATACATGATAAAACTGAAATCTCCATTGTTGATTTCTAACAACACAAAATTTGAGTCACACCTCAAATCTTCAGGCATTGGTGGTCGATTGTCGGCACAATCATAAATTAGCTAGAACCTTGTCGTGCAAATTATCAACAGAAAATGGGACTTCCTTTATCTATTGAAGGGTTACTGGATTCTGTATCCATCTAATATCCTGAAAATAGGAGGTTGCTGGGGATCTCTGCATGAATCAGAACCTGCTCCAAAGCCTGTTGTACAGTGATCCTACGATCAAATACGTGTACATGACAGTAATCCACAGCTGGCTGGCGTAACAAAATCAGTCTTATCTTGACTCATGATTCATGAACGGAGGCATAGTTGATTCATAAATTGAATAATTAGATCGAGGATTCTTCAGATGACCTAATTGCCTTGTCTTGGAGAACTGAAGAAACAAAAGAAACGTTAGTTATGAATCTTTAGCTTACATAATTGCTTCACGGATTATTCATGGGGAAAAGCTTTAGTCTGGCACCCCGGCCGTAGTACACCAAAACAACAACCTGGGTGACATGCTGGCAGCATCGTTGACCGATGAGATTGTGCGATACATAATTGTGGATTTATTGATTAGAGGAGCACGTACCTAAAGCGAGTACTGTTGTTGCTATTGTTTCCAGCAATGATGCCATGGAGCCCCGCATGTCCCCTGATTCAGATCGGCCACGCAAGGCAGCATCCTCATTGTTCAAGGACTTCACATGTAGCCTCTTTGGGAGGTAGCCAACCCTCTCGCCTGGCAACTGCACAGAACGCCGCTGGCCAGATCTCGCTTAGGTCCTGCTGGTGCTACCCGAGGTTGTACGGGGTGAGACCGAACAACTTCATGTCAGGTATGGCTCTGAACGTCATGAAAGCATAGAGATCGTGCTCAAGATTGGGCCGATGGTTGGCCCTCTCCCACATGAACAACACCTAGCCCTCGTCCTCTCTGAGTTGTCCATCGCCTGTACGCCGTACGCGCAGGTGCAGGCACCATGCTTTCGCTCGGCAACTCAATGAAGCAAAACTCCGGCCGGTCGTCGAACAGATCAGTCGACGCAGGTGGCGCCCAAGGTCAGGTTCAATCGGCCGCTGAAATCAATTGTTTGTTTGTGCAAGCACGTGCGTGAGGTGATGTTCGTCCAAGGAGGGCTCCCTTGTCCAGTTGTCCTTGATGAAGTGCCCCGTGAGATCGGGATTAGTGTATTTATTGGAAGGGTTTAGGGAAGGTGTGGAAGGTGAAGAAGAAGGAGACCATGTCTGCTGCGGCAGCGGATCGACCTCCTGTGTTTTTTATGGAGGTGGACCTGCTTATAATAGAGAGGAAGTAGGATCGATGAAAGAAGAGGAAGGATACCGAGACTCGTTTCTCGTGAGGCAACGTGTCGTGATTGCTTTTAGGGGAAGAAGGCCCAGCCCAATTAAGTACAAGAACGTACAAAAAACTAAAAATATGAACGTACAAAAATATGGATAGATTGAGTACCACCTTAGATTTTGAAAACAATATGGACGTGTTGAAAAAAACTGAAAGCGTAAATTCACGGGAAGAAGTGTATTGTGACGGTGAACCCACGGAGTCAAGGAAAGATATATACATATATATACTGGGTGAGGAGCGATATAACATGTACGCGAAACCGAGGCCCAACACGGTTCGGCGCCCATTGCCTCTCGATTTGCTTCCGCCGAGTATTTCTTATTGGGAAACGCTTCCAGCTGGCTGGCCGTACTAGCGTTGGACCGGTCGCTTCGACGCGCTGGCGCTTTTGACAAAAATAGCCAACAGGAACGCGACACGGGAGCTTCTACTCCGCGCCTTTAGCGCCATCTAGCCAACTGGATCGTTTGTGGAGCAGTTTTTTATGCGATGGTAATAGAGTTTTATTCCACAATCATAGGGCTACAATCGAGAGGCAATAGTTCCTCCACACATAGTGGATCATTTGTGGAGCAGTTGGTTCTTTTAAATTTCCGAAAGATCGTTTGTGGAGTAAAATTCAGGGCTAGATCGAGAGGACTCTGTCCACAGCTGGGAAGGAAGTTTTGGTTAAATCTGTTGCTCACGCTATATCAGTATATTCCATGTCGTGCTTCAAACTATCTAGGGGTCTGTGCGAGCATTTGAACATGTTAATCAGAAAGTTCTGGTGGGGCAGTAAGGATGACCAACACAAGCCTCACTGGGTGTCCTGGAAGGCGATGACCCAACCAAAAAGCATGGGAGGCTTGGGCTTTAAAGATTTCGAGCTCTTCAACTTAGCTATGCTATCAAGACAAGTCTGGCGCCTGCTACAGTGTCCTGATTCCTTGAGTGCGCGTTTGCTCAAGAGCATCTACTACCCAAACACCACAATTCTGCATGCTACATTGGGTAGCCATCCTAGCCAGATCCAGAGAGCCATCATGGAACGGAAGGACGTTCTAAAATAGGGCATCATCAAGCGAATAGGTAACGGGGTGGACACCTTGATTTGGGAGGACAATTGGCTACCAAGAAAGGAAATGATGAGGCCATATGGGTGCCGGGTGCAGAATTCACCGACACATGTCTCACAGCTCATTGATGCAACCTCAGCCACATGGAACAAGCAGCTGTTGGATGAGGTGTTTCTTCCTTTCGATGTTCAAGTCATTATGAGTATCCCACTATGCACAATGAACACACCAGATACTTGGAGCTGGATGTTTGAGAAGAAAGGCCACTTTTCTGTAAGGTCGGCCTATAACATGCCGGTAGCAACTAGGCAGAGAAGAGAGGCCTGGTTGGAAGGAACGACCACAGCATCAAGATCAAATATTGAGGAAGGATCATGGAAAGCAATATGGAAAACAGAGGTACCGGGAAAACTAAGAATGTTCCTATGGCGACTTGCAAGGCAATCACTTCCCGCGGAGGATATCAGACAGCACCGTCATATGGCCACGTCTAGTTCATGTGGATTTTGTGGTGCCCTTGATTCGTGGCATCATTCTCTACTTGACTGCACGGTATCCAGATGTACTTGGGCACTAGTCGATGAGGACTTAAGTGCTTCTTTGGTGGCCAGTACGGAGACAAATGCAAGAAATTGGTTGTTTGGCCTTATTGAAACTCTGTCGCACGATCAGTTTGTCACAGTTGCAGTCACTTTGGGCAATCTGGACATCTAGACGTAAGGCAATCCATGAGGGTATCTTCCCAACTTCACATGCAATATACACCTTTGTAAAACACTTCATTGGCGAACTGGCAGTCATCAAGGAGAAGGAGCCTAAAAGAAACGGGCCTGTCCAGACAACAAGTGCTCCTCGGAGACCTAAAGCGCCACCAGAGAACTTTGTAAAAATTCAAGTTGATGCAGCAGTCAGGGCATCAAGAGGAGGATCGGCGGCAGCGGTATGCAGAGACAGAAACGGGGTCTATCTGGGCAGCTCAGCTTTGGTAATTGTTGGAGTGGCGGACCCAGCCACCTTGGAGGCGATCGCATGCAGAGAGACCATTGCTTTGGCTCAAGATTTAAACGTGCATCAAGCTATGATCACCTCGGACTCGAAGCAAGTCATTGGAGATATTCACGGAAGAAACCAAGGAATTTATGGCCCCATCATTAGTGAAATCAAGGCTAGAGCCTCTCTTTTAAATTGTACTTTTTCTTTCGAGGGTCGTGCAACCAATAGGGATGCACATAGTTTAGCAAAATTTGCTCTCACCTTAGCTCCAGGGCGTCATGTATGGCTTGACCAGCCTCATACCCCGACTCGTATCCCACTTTTCTGTGGTTTTTGATTAAAAAAGTTTGGCTATACCCTCAAAAAAAATCTAGCCAACTGGCGCTCGCAACAGCCTCTTGCTAGGCCGCCCCACGAGCGTGTAACGCCAGCGAACAAAAATTGCTTTGGGTTTTAAACCCGCTCAGGTAACCACTAGAGGGACCTAGTGTTTGCGTTCAGGACTACCTCGACAGTAATTAAGAACAATATGGGTTGCGCGGTTCCAAAAAAATTAAAGTTCACAGATTAAGAAAAGTTTGTGTTTTTAGAAAAGAAAAGGCTCACGTATTCATAAATGTTCACAAATAATGAAAAAATTCACAGATTTGAAAAAGTTCATGTGAAACAAAGAAGGTTCAAGAAAATTGAATAAAGTTTACTAATTTGAGAAAAAAAAATCATCAATGTTTTAAAAAAGTTCATCATATTGAAAGAATGTTCATCGTTTTTTAAAACAGTTCATCAAATTTGAAAAAAAGTTCATCATATTTGAAAATAGTTCATCGATTTCGAATAAAGTTCACCAAATCTGAAAAAAGTTCATTGAATTTGAAAAAAGAATCATCAATTTTGGAAAAAGTTCATCGGATTAAAAAAAGTTCATCAAAATTGAAAGGAATTCATTGATTTTGAAAAAAGTTCATAGAATTTGAAAAAGGATGAGGAGAAAAGAAAAAGAAAAACCGAACTAACGTCGACAAATAAATGAATGGACTGAAGTTTTTATTCGTAGAAGTGGTCCTGGCCTGGTGGCTAAAGCCTTTCGCTCGCAGCGACGTGGTTCCAGGTTTGATCGCAAGCGAGCGGGCCCTTACACGAGTGGAGACGGGAGGGATGCGAGGCTTCAACCTCCAGTAAGCTTCTCTCTAATCTCCTCTCTTCCTTGTCCCTCTGACCTACACAACGGTGCTTCGATTCGAGGTAAGCTCTACACGAAAAAGATGCACCTCGATGCTACGATTCCATTCAGGCGATCGGTTCGTAGTTTCGTCGGCCGGAAGTTCTTTATTTTGTGTTCCCGTTTGGAGCTATTCTAGATGAATTTTATCAGATTCGTCACCCACGATCGATCATTTTAAATTTCCTTTGACCAACAGCCTAATCTCGCAGTCCCGCACAACATTCGTGTTGTAAGTTTTTGGTTTTGACGATCGTAGCTTCATCTCTCCTTGAACAACAGTCTAGTACACTCACGCCGCCATGTCGAGCTCCTCTGTCCTCTGCTCAAAGCCCTTCTATTCGCCCCTCTCGACGCTGACGCCCTTCCCCTTGATCTCCTTTCCCGCATCCTACTACACTAGAGTCGTTTCCGGTGTTGCTCATCTCGGCCTACTTCTCTGTCGCCCTCCTACTGCCCTAACGCTGCAATGGCGCGCACACTGCAGTTTGCCGCGCCACCGACGGGGTCGGTCATCTTGGAACGAGTAAAGAGACTTGTCGGTAACGATATTGAACTAGGTATGAAGATACCGACAATCGAATCTCGGGCAAGTAATATACCGATAGACAAAGGGGATTACGTATGTTGTCATAATGGTTCGACCGATAAAAATCTTCATAGAATATGTAGGAGCCAATATGGGCATCCAGGTTCCGCTATTGGTTATTGACCGGAGAGGTGTCTCGGTCATGTCTACATAGTTCTCGAACCCGTAGGGTCCACACGCTTAACGTTCATTGACGATATAGTGTTATATGAGTTATATGATTTGGTGACCGAATGTTGTTCGGAGTCCCAGATGAGATCACGGACAAGACGAGGAGTCTCTAAATGGTCGAGAGGTAAAGATCGATATATAGGACGATGGTATTTGGACACCGGAAGTGTTTCGGGACGTAGCGGGAAGGAATCGGGTCACTAAAAGGGGTTCCGGGCACCCCGCCGGCAAGTTATGGGCTTAATGGGCCAAAGGGAGGGACAAACCAGCCCACTAGGGGGCTGGTGCGCCCCTCCTCTTGTTTGGACAGCCCTAGGGAAGGAAAAGGGGGAGGGCTAGCCCCTCCTGCCTTTCCCTCTCACGGGAGAAAGGAAAGGGAGGGGCGCCACCCTCCCTTGCCTTTCCCCGCACTCCAAATAAGGAAAGAAGGGGGCGTGGCTTGGGAGGGACCCCATGTAGGATTCCTCCTACTTGGGCGCCTCCTTTGGCTGCTTCTCCCTCCCTCCCACCTATATATATATATATATGTGGGAGGGGAGCGCCTAGCACACAGCAGACAATTGCCTAGCCATGTGCGGCGCCCCCTCCACCGTTTACACCCCCGGTCATATTTTCATAGTGCTTAGGCGAAGCCCTGCGGAGATCACTTCACCATCACTGTCACCACGCCGTCATGCTGATGGAACTCATCTACTACCTCGACGTCTTGCTGGATCAAGAAGGCGAGGGACGTCACCGAGCTGAACGTGTGCAGAACACGGAGGTGTCGTGCATTAGGTACTTGATCGGTTGAAGCGCAAAGAAGTTCGACTACATCAAGCGCGTTGTGAAACACTTCCGCTTACCGTCTACGAGGGTATGTAGACATAATCTCCCCCTCGTTGCTATGCATCTCCATGGATAGATCATTGTGTGTGTGTAGAAAAAAATTATTTTCCGTGCAACGATTCCCAACACCAGGATCCCGTGCGAGCTCCTTGCCGCCCGCAGGTACGCCGTGGACTAGCCACTGTGGGACCCCTGGTTTCAAGATGAGCACGACATGCGCCGCGCCACCTTTTTTTCCGGTCGTGGGAGCCCGCCCCGCGTGTCCCACGATGCGCGTGCTGCGCCTTGTGCGCGCGCGCCGAGCCCGCCAAGCGTACGCGGCCGCACGAGGATCTGTGGCCTGACGCTGACGCTGACGCCTGAAAGTGCACGTAGTCCCCATGTGTGTTTCTGGTAATTGATGACAATCCTAATGGACTAGTGTTTGCATTGAGTTATACATTTGAAGGAAAGTCCCATTGGCAATGCATGAGGAATATTGGATGAATTGAAGGATGTAATCCATCAATACAAACATATGCATTGTGACTTGATAATGAATGACAATTCCTATGAAGAAACAAAGGCATCAAGAGACATATGAAAGTTTGTTCCATGGGTAATGCAATAAGAAGATTGAATGAATTCAAAATGAATGCCATCTACATTCATCGAGATTGAGATCAATGACTAAATCATGATGGATCAAGTTCTCGAGTGAATGACTAAAGAGAAGAATTCCCATATGGCTTGAAGATTAGAAGCATGATGCTCTCATATGTTGAGTCATGTATGATTATGTCTTGAAGCAAGTAATTCAAGTGAAGAATTTATTGTACCTCTTAAGAGTTCAATATGTCCTTCAAGACATCAAGATTAATCATGGAGCAAAGATAAATGTGACCTAGATGAAGATCGAAGATTGAATTCAAATATGTTCAACACACAAGCACAAATAATGTACCACATGGGTTTTTGTGGTATGGTACGTAATGGTCAATTACATTATGTGTACTAACCCATACTATGTGTTTTCTATATCTATGTGGGTTAGGTGACTCTCATGGGCTTGCATCAAGATGAAGATTCCTATTATCCATGAGAGGATGACATCAAGTAATGGCGATCATACTTAACAAGGGCATGTTCAAGATAAGCATCCTGAAGTATTACATGCTTGAAGCTTGTGGATGATCACATGATGGACATATGAAGATGGGATACAATTAAGTTGTCCCCGCATGGCTTATGTGGGAGCTATTTCAAGTCTTCATCAAATGATATGATCAACCTTATGCTTCCATCTTGAGCCAAGAATAAATTTCAACATTAAGCTCAAATGGAATTCTCTATTCAAAGGTATTAGTTCCTTTGGTTGTAGTTGCATGGATCAACGACCATCCCAAAAAGGTATATGCCCAAGAATGAATTTCTAGGAGATATCTAGTGTATCCATTTTATGTTTCTTGAGTTATAGGGATCCCACACTATTAATAGGGGATCAAAGGGGTTCTTCATGGATTTTCTCAAGTCAACATCTTCTATACACAATTCCACTCCTATCATACATTCCAGAGTAAAATCCCAAGCCAAAAAGGGTTCCACAAATTCTATGCTCAAACCTTTGCATTGACTCCATCATCCATTTTGTTTGATATTGGTTAGTTATCTATGTGAGGACCTGGAGCTTTTCAATAGCTACAAAATGAGCCCAAGATCATCAAAATCGGAGTCCGTATGAAAAAGTTATGCATGTTTTACTTTCGGTATGCTGGTTGTTTTCTGTGAGGACGGAAGTTCCGGGCAGCCCGGAAGTTCCGGTGGCCGGAAGTTCTGGGCAGGTTCCGGGCTAGACCGAAAGTTTCCATACATCTGGCCTAAGGGAGCCCGGAAGTTCCTGGCTTTCCAGAGGTTCTGGGGGCCAGAAGTTTCTGGTTGCGTTTTTCTGAGCATAACGGGCAGATTTGGTGAGGCACTATATAAGGTACCTGATGACCCACAAGTATAGGGGATCTATCATAGTCCTTTCGATAAGTAAGAGTGTCGAACCCAACGAGGAGCAGAAAAATGACAAGGTTTTTAGTAAGGTATTCTCTGCAAGCACTGAAATTATCGGATAACAGATAGTTTTGTGATAAGGTAATTTGTAATGGGTAACAAGTAATAAAGTAAACAAGGTGCAGCAAGATGGCCCAATCCTTTTTGTAGCAAAGGACAAGCCTGGACAAACTCTTATATAGAAGGAAAGCGCTCCCGAGGACACATGGGAATTATCGTCAAGCTAGTTTTCATCACGCTCATATGATTCACGTTCGGTACTTTGATAATTGTATGTGGGTGAACCGGTGCTTGGGTACTGTCCTTCCTTGGACAAGCATCCCACTTATGATTAACCCCTATTGCAAGCATCCTCAACTACAAAAGAAGTATTAAGGTAAACCTAACCATAGCATGAAACATATGGATCCAAATCAGCCCCTTACGAAGCAACGCATAAACTAGGGTTTAAGCTTCTGTCACTCTAGCAACCCATCATCTACTTATTACTTCCCAATGCCTTCCTCTAGGCCCAAACAATGGTGAAGTGTCATGTAGTCGACGTTCACATACACCACTAGAGGAGAGACAACATACATCTCATCAAAATATCGAACGAATACCAAATTCACATGACTACTTATAGCAAGACTTCTCCCATGTCCTCAGGAACAAACGTAACTACTCACAAATCATATTCATGTTCATAATCAGAGGGGTATTAATATGCATAAAGGATCTGAACATATGATCTTCCACCAAATAAACCAACTAGCATCAACTACAAGGAGTAATCAACACTACTAGCAACCCACATGTACCAATCTGAGGTTTGGGACAAAGATTGGATACAAGAGATGAACTAGGGTTTGAGATGAGATGGTGCTGGTGAAGATGTTGATGGAGAATTGACCCCCTACGATGAGAGGATCGATGGTGATGACATTGGTGATGATTTCCCCCTCCCGAAGGGAAGTTTCCCTGGCAGAACAACTCTGCTAGAGCCCTAGATTGGTTCCGCCTCGTGGCGGCGGAGTTCCGTCCCGTGAGCTTGCTTACGATTTTTTTCTCCTCGAAATACTCTATATAGCCAAAGATGGGCATCAGAGGGCTGCCAGGGGGCCCACGAGGCAGGGGGCGCTCCCAGGGGGTAGGGCGCGCCGCCACCCTCGTGGATGGTGGGTGGCCCCCTCTGGTACTTCTTTCGCCCAATATTTTTTATATATTCCAAAACTTGCTCCCATGAAGTTTCAGGACTTTTGGAGTTGTGCATGATAGGTCTCTAATATTTGCTCCTTTTCCAGCCCAGAATTCCAACTGCTGGCATTCCCCCTCTTCATGTAAACCTTGTAAAATAAGAGAGAATAGGCATAAGTATTGTGACATATTGTGTAATAACAACCCATAATGCAATAAATATCGATATAGAAGCATTATGCAAAATTGACGTATCAACTCCCCCAAGCTTAGACATCGCTTGTCCTCAAGCGAAAGCCGGTATGGAAAAATATGTCCACATGTTTAGAGTAGAGGTGTCTGATTAAAATAAAATATGGACATGAGGGCATCATGATCATTCTTATAAAAACAACATATATGGATATTGTTGAAGGAAATATGCCCTAGAGGCAATAATAAAGTTATTATTTATTTCCTTATATCATGATAAATGTTTATTATTCATGCTAGAATTGTATTAACCGGAAACATGATACATGTGTGAATACATAGACAAACAGAGTGTCACTAGTATGCCTCTACTTGACTAGCTCGTTGATCAAAGATGGTTATGTTTCCTAGCCATAGACATGAGTTGTCATTTGATTAACGGGATCACATCATTAGGAGAATGATGTGATTGACATGACCCATTCCGTTAGCTTAGCACACGATCGTTTAGTATGTTGCTATTGCTTTGTTCATGACTTATACATGTTCCTATGACTATGAGATTATGCAACTCCCGTTTACCAGAGGAACAGTTTGTGTGCTACCAAACGTCACAACGTAACTGGGTGATTATAAAGGTGCTCTACAGGTGTCTCCAAAGGTACTTGTTGGGTTGGCGTATTCCGAGATAAGGATTTGTCACTCCGATTGTCGGAGAGGTATCTCTGGGCCCTCTTGGTAATGCACACATCACTTAAGCCTTGCAAGCATTGCAACTAATGAGTTACTTGCGGGATGATGTATTACAGAACGAGTAAAGAGACTTGCCTGACGAGATTGAACTAGGTATTGAGATATCGACGATCGAATCTCGGGCAAGTAACATACCGATGACAAAGGGAACAACGTATGTTGTTATGCGGTCTGACCGATAAAGATCTTCAAGAATATGTGGGAGCCAATATGAGCATCCAGGTTCCGCTATTGGTTATTGACCGGAGGACGTGTCTCGGTCATGTCTACATAGTTCTCGAACCCGTAGGGTCCGCACGCTTAACATTACGATGACAGTTATTATGAGTTTATATGTTTTGATGTACTGAAGGTTGTTCGGAGTCCCGGATGTGATCACGGACATGACGAGGAGTCTCGAAATTGTTGAGACATGAATATTGATATATTGGAAGCCTACATTTGGATATCGGAAGTGTTCCGGGTGAAATCGGGATTGTACGGGAGTATCGAGGGGTTACCGGACCCCCCCGATGGATTAATGGGCCATAGTGGGCCTTAGTGGAGAAGAGGAGAGGCGGCCAGGCTGGGCCGCGCACCCCTCCCCCCCTAGTCTGAATAAGACAAGGAGAGGGGGCAGCGCCCCCCCCCCTTCCTTCCTCTCTCCCTCCTCTTTCCCCCCTTCTCCTAATCCAACAAGGAAGGGAGGGAGTCCTACTCCCGGTGGGAGTAGGACTCCTCCTGGCGCGCCTCCTCCTGGACGGTCACACCTTCCCCCTTGCTCCTTTATATACGGGGGCAGGGGGGCACTCCATACGGACAACAATTGATTTGATCTTTTAGCCGTGTGCGGTGCCCCCCTCCATCATAGTCCACCTCGATAATACTGTAGCAGTGCTTAGGCGAAGCCCTGCGTCGGTAGAACATCATCATCGTCACCATGCCATCGTGCTGATGAAACTCTCCCTCAACACTCGGCTGGATCGGAGTTCGAGGGACGTCATCGGACTGAACGTGTGCTGAACTCGAGGTGCCGTGCGTTCGGTACTTGATCGGTCGGATCGTGAAGACGTACGACTACATCAACCGCGTTGTGCTAACGCTTCCGTTTTCGGTCTACGAGGGTACGTGGACAACACTCTCCCCTCTCGTTTCTATGCATCACCATGATCTTGCGTGTGAGTAGGAATTTTTTGAAATTACTACGTTCCCCAAAAGTGGTATCAGAGCCTGGTTTTATGCGTATATGTCATATGCACGAGTAGAATACAAGTGAGTTGTGGGTGATATAAGTCATACTGCTTACCAGCATGTCATATTTTGGTTCGGCGGTATTGTTGGATGAAGCGGCCCAGACCGACATTACGCGTACACTTACGCGAGACTGGTTCTACCGACGTGCTTTGCACACAGGTGCCTAGCGGGTGTCAGTTTCTCCAACTTTAGTTGAACCGAGTGTGGCTATGCCCGGTCCTTGCGAAGGTTAAAACAGCATCAACTTGACAAACTATCGTTTGTGGTTTTGATGCGTAGGTAAGAACGGTTCTTGCTAAGCCCGTAGCAGCCACGTAAAACTTGCAACAACAAAGTAGAGGACGTCTAACTTGTTTTTGCAGGGCATGTTGTGATGTGATATGGTCAAGACATGATGCTAAATTTTATTGTATGAGATGATCATGTTTTGTAATCGAGTTATCGGCAACTGGCAGGAGCCATATGGTTGTCGCTTTATTGTATGCAATGCAATCGCCCTGTAATGCTTTACTTTATCACTAAGCGGTAGCGATAGTCGTAGGAAGCATAAGATTGGCGAGACGACAACGATGCTACGATGGAGATCAAGGTGTCGCGCCGGTGACGATGGTGATCATGACGGTGCTTCGGAGATGGAGATCACAAGCACAAGATGATGATGGCCATATCATATCACTTATATTGATTGCATGTGATGTTTATCTTTTATGCATCTTATCTTGCTTTGATTGACGGTAGCATTATAAGATGATCCCTCACTAAATTATCAAAGTATAAGTGTTCTCCCTGAGTATGCACCGTTGCGAAAGTTCTTCGTGCTGAGACACCACATGATGATCGGGTGTGATAGGCTCTACGTTCAAATACAACGGGTGCAAAACAGTTGCACACGCGGAATACTCAGGTTAAACTTGACGAGCCTAGCATATAACAGATATGGCCTCGGAACACGGAGACCGAAAGGTCGAGCGTGAATCATATAGTAGATATGATCAACATAGTGATGTTCACCATTGAAACTACTCCATCTCACGTGATGATCGGACATGGTTTAGTTGATTTGGATCACGTGATCACTTAGAGGATTAGAGGGATGTCTATCTAAGTGGGAGTTCTTAAGTAATATGATTAATTGAACTTAAATTTATCATGAACTTAGTACCTGATAGTATCTTGCTTGTCTATGTTGATTGTAGATAGATGGCCCGTGCTGTTGTTCCGTTGAATTTTAATGCGTTCCTTGAGAAAGCAAAGTTGAAAGATGATGGTAGCAATTACAAGGACTGGGTCCGTAACTTGAGGATTATCCTCATTGCTCCACAGAAGAATTACGTCCTGGAAGCACCGCTGGGTGCCAGGCCTGCTGCTAGATGCAACTGACGACGTTAAGAACGTCTGGCAGAGCAAAGCTGATGACTACTCGATAGTTCAATGTGCCATGCTTTACGGCTTAGAACCGGACTTCAACGACGTTTTGAACGTCATGGAGCATATGAGATGTTCCAGGAGTTGAAGTTAATATTTCAAGCAAATGCCCGGATTGAGAGATATGAAGTCTCCAATAAGTTCTACAGCTGCAAGATGGAGGAGAATAGTTCTGTCAGTGAGCATATACTCAAGATGTCTGGGTACTGCAATCACTTGATTCAACTGGGAGTTAATCTTCCGGATGATAGCGTCATTGACAGAATTCTCCAATCACTGCCACCAAGCTACAAGAGCTTCGTGATGAACTATAATATGCAAGGGATGGATAAGACAATTCCCGAGCTCTTCGCAATGCTAAAGGCAGCGGAGGTAGAAATCAAGAAGGAGCATCAAGTGTTGATGGTCAATAAGACCACCAGTTTCAAGAAAAAGGGCAAAGGGAAGAAGAAGGGAACTTCAAGAAGAACATCAAGCAAGTTGCTGCTCAGGAGAAGAAACCCAAGTCTGGACCTAAGCCTGAGACTGAGTGCTTCTACTGCAAGCAGACTGGTCACTGGAAGCGGAACTGCCCCAAGTATTTGGCGGATAAGAAGGATGGCAAGGTGAACAAAGGTATATGTGATATACATGTTATTGATGTGTACCTTACTAATGCTCGCGTAGCACCTGGGTATTTGATACTGGTTCTGTTGCTAATATCTGCAACTCGAAACAGGGACTACGGATTAAGCGAAGATTGGCTAAGGACGAGGTGACGATGCATGTGGGAAATGTTCAAAGTCGATGTGATCGCGGTCGGCACGGTGCCAGCGTTGAGCATGAACATATATCTGGATCTTGTTTGATGCGAGATGGTTATTCATTTAAATAGAATAATGGTTGTTCTTTATATGAGTAATATCTTTTATGGTCATGCACCCTTGAAGAGTGGTCTATTTTTGTTGAAATCTCGATAGTAGTGATACACATATTCATAATATTGAAGCCAAAAGATGCAGAGTTGATAATGATAGTGCAACTTATTTGTGGCACTGCCGTTTAGGTCATATCGGTGTAAAGCGCATGAAGAAACTCCATACTGATGGACTTTTGGAACCACTTGATTATGAATCACTTGGTACTTGTGAACCGTGCCTCATGGGCACAATGACTAAAACGCGTTCTCCGGAACTATGGAGAGAGCAACAGATTTGTTGGAAATCATACATATAGATGTATGTGGTCCGATGAATGTTGAGGCTCGTGGCGGATATCGTTATTTTCTCACCATTCACAGATGATTTAAGCAGATATGGGTATATCTACTTAATGAAACATAAGTCTGAAACATTTGAAAAGTTCAAAGAATTTCAGAGTGAAGTGAAAATCATCGTAACAAGAAAATAAAGTTTCTACGATCTGATCGTGGAGGAGAATATTTGAGTTACGAGTTTGGTCTGATTTGAAACAATGCGGAATAGTTTCACAACTCACGCCACCCGGAACACCACAGCGTAATGGTGTGTCCGAACGTCGTAATCGTACTTTACTAGATATGGTGCGATCTATGATGTCTCTTACTGATTTACCGCTATCGTTTTGGGGTTATGCTTTAGAGACGGCCGCATTCACGTTAAATAGGGCACCATCGAAATCCATTGAGACGACGCCTTATGAACTATGGTTTGGCAAGAAACCAAAGTTGTCGTTTCTGAAAGTTTGGGGCTGCGATGCTTATGTGAAAAAGCTTCAACCTGATAAGCTCGAACCCAAATCGGAGAAATGTGTCTTCATAGGATACCCAAAGGAGACTGTTGGGTACACCTTCTATCACAGATCCGAAGGCAAGACTTTTGTTGCTAAATTCGGAGTTTTTCTAGAGAAGGAGTTTCTCTCGAAAGAAGTGAGTG
This sequence comes from Triticum urartu, assembly GCF_003073215.2. Lineage (NCBI taxonomy): Eukaryota > Viridiplantae > Streptophyta > Magnoliopsida > Poales > Poaceae > Triticum > Triticum urartu. The sequence continues at coordinate 127,858,285 of NC_053024.1, read as the reverse complement.
GGAGGAAAGTAGAACTTGATGAGGTAACTGTACCTGCTCCCTTATTGGAAAGTAGTTCATCACAGAAAACGGTTTCTGCGACACCTACACCAATTAGTGAGGAAGTTAATGATGATGATCATGAAACTTTAGATCAAGTTGTTACTGAACCTCGTAGGTCAACCAGAGTAAGATCCGCACCAGAGTGGTACGGTAATCCTGTTCTGGAAGTTATGTTACTAGACCATGACGAACCTACGAACTATGAAGAAGCGATGGTGAGCCCAGATCCGCAAAATGGCTTGAGGCCATGAAATCTGAGATGGGATCCATGTATGAGAACAAAGTGTGGACTTTGGTTGACTTGCCCGTTGATCGGCAAGCAATTGAGAATAAATGGATCTTCAAGAAGAAGACTGACGCTGACGGTAATGTTACTGTCTATAAAGCTCGACTTGTTGCAAAAGGTTTTCGACAAGTTCAAGGGATTGACTACGATGAGACCTTCTCACCCGTAGCGATGCTTAAGTCTGTCCGAATCATGTTAGCAATTGCCACATTTTATGATTATGAAATTTGGCAAATGGATGTCAAAACTGCATTCCTAAATGGATTTCTGGAAGAAGAAGTTGTATATGATGCAACCGGAAGGTTTTGTCGATCCAAAGGGAGCTAACAAAGTGTGCAAGCTCCAGCGATCCATTTATGGACTGGTGCAAGCCTCTCGGAGTTGGAATAAATGCTTTGATAGTGTGATCAAAGCATTTGGTTTTGTACAGACTTTTGGAGAAGCCTGTATTTACAAGAAAGTGAGTGGGAGCTCTGTAGCATTTCTAATATTATATGTGGATGACATATTGTTGATTGGAAATGATATAGAATTTCTGGATAGCATAAAGGATACTTGAATAAGAGTTTTTCAATGAAAGACCTCGGTGAAGCTGCTTATATATTGGGCATCAAGATCTATAGAGATAGATCAAGACGCTTAATTGGACTTTCACAAAGCACATACCTTGACAAAGTTTTGAAGAAGTTCAAAATGGATCAAGCAAAGAAAGGGTTCTTGCCTGTGTTACAAGGTGTAAAGTTGAGTAAGACTCAATGCCCGACCAATGCAGAAGATAGAGAGAAAATGAAAGATGTTCCCTATGCTTCAGCCATAGGCTCTATCATGTATGCAATGCTGTGTACCAGACCTGATGTGTGCCTTGCTATAAGTCTAGCAGGGAGGTACCAAAGTAATCCAGGAGTGGATCACTGGACAGCGGTCAAGAACATCCTGAAATACCTGAAAAGGACTAAGGATATGTTTCTCGTATATGGAGGTGACAAAGAGCTCATCGTAAACGGTTACGTTGATGCAAGCTTTGACACTGATCCGGACGATTCTAAATCGCAAACCGGATACGTGTTTACATTGAACGGTGGAGCTGTCAGTTGGTGCAGTTCTAAACAAAGCATTGTGGCGGGATCTACATGTGAAGCGGAGTACATAGCTGCTTCGGAAGCAGCAAATGAAGGAGTCTGGATGAAGGAGTTCATATCCGATCTAGGTGTCATACCTAGTGCATCGGGTCCAATGAAAATCTTTTGTGACAATACTGGTGCAATTGCCTTGGCAAAGGAATCCAGATTTCACAAGAGAACCAAGCACATCAAGAGACGCTTCAATTCCATCCGGGATTAGTCCAGGTGGGAGACATAGAGATTTGCAAGATACATACGGATCTGAATGTTGCAGACCCGTTGACTAAGCCTCTTCCACGAGCAAAACATGATCAGCACCAAGGCTCCATGGGTGTTAGAATCATTACTGTGTAATCTAGATTATTGACTCTAGTGCAAGTGGGAGACTGAAGGAAATATGCCCTAGAGGCAATAATAAAGTTATATTATTTATTTCCTTATATCATGATAAATGTTTATTATTCATGCTAGAATTGTATTAACCGGAAACATAATACATGTGTGAATACATAGACAAATAGAGTGTCACTAGTATGCCTCTACTTGACTAGCTCGTTGATCAAAGATGGTTAAGTTTCCTAACCATTGACATGGGTTGTCATTTGATTAACGGGATCACACCATTAGGAGAATGATGTGATTGACTTGACCCATTCCGTTAGTTTAGCACCTGATCGTTTAGTATGTTGCTGTTGCTTTCTTCATGACTTATACATGTTCCTATGACTATGAGATTATGCAACTCCCGTTTACCGGAGGAACACTTTGTGTGCTACCAAACGTCACAACATAACTGGGTGATTATAAAGGTGCTCTACAGGTGTATCCAAAGGTACTTGTTGGGTTGGCGTATTTCGAGATTAGGATTTGTCACTCCGATTGTCGGAGAGGTATCTCTGGGCCCTCTCGGTAATGCACATCACTTAAGCCTTGCAAGCATTGCAACTAATGAGTTAGTTGCGGGATAATGTATTACGGAACGAGTAAAGAGACTTGCGGTAATGATTGAACTAGGTATTGAGATACCGACGATTGAATCTCGGGCAAGTAACATACCGATGACAAAGGGAACAACGTATGTTGTTATCCGGTCTGACCGATAAAGATCTTCGTAGAATATGTGGGAGCCAATATGAGATCCAGGTTCTGTTATGGTTATTCAGCGAGAGATGTGTCTCGGTCATGTCTACATAGTTCTCGAACCCGTAGGGTCCGCACGCTTAACGTTTCGATGACAGCTATATTATGAGTTTATATGTTTAGATGTACCGAAGGTTGTTCGGAGTCCCGGATGTGATCACGGACATGATGAGGAGTCTCGAAATGGTCGAGACATGAAGATTGATATATTGGAAGCCTATGTTTGGATATCGGAAGTGTTCCGGGTGAAATCGGGATTTTACCGGAGTACCGAGAGGTTACCGGAACCCCCCGGGAGCTTAATGGGCCATAGTGCCTTGTGGAGAGGAGTAGGCGGCCAGCACAGGGCGCGGCCCCCCCCCTAGTCCGAATAGGACAAGGAGAAGGGCCGGCGCCCCCCATCCTTCCTCTCTCCCTCCTCTTTCCCCCCTCCTTCCTAGTCCTAACAAGGAAAAGGAGGAGTCCTACTCCCGGTAGGAGTAGGACTCCTCCTGGCGCGCCCCCTCTAGGCTGGCCGCAGCTCCCCCTTGCTCCTTTATATACGGGGGCAGGGGGGTACCCTAGAGAGACACAATTGATCGTTTGATCTTTTAGCTATGTGCGGTGCCCCCTCCATGATAGTCCACCTCGATAATACTGTAGCGATGCTTAGGGGAAGCCCTACGTCAGTAGAACATCATCATCGTCACCACGCCGTCGTGCTGATGAAACTCTCCTTCAACACTCGGCTAGATCGGAGTTCGAGGGACGTCATCGGGCTGAACGTGTGCTGAACTCGGAGGTGCCGTGCGTTCGGTACTTAATCGGTCGGATCATGAAGACGTACGACTACATCAACCACGTTGTGCTAACACTTCCGCTTTCGGTCTACGAGGGTACGTGGACAACACTCTCCCCTCTCATTGCTATGCATCACCATGATCTTGCGTGTGTGTAGGATTTTTTTTGAAATTACTACGTTCCCCAACAATTTTCATCTGAGTTCTTATGCTCAAGTAACAATCTATTCACAATGTCAAGTATGAATCAGAAACTTCATTGAGAACTAGCAAACTATGATCTCGGTCATTGAAGCAATTGCAATTTATCATAACATCGTAAAGAGTCAATATAAGAGCTTTTCAGCAAGTCCACATACTCAACTATCATTTAGTCTTCACATTGCACAATCATCTCTTA